>NC_079166.1:56487101-56687101 GCF_947568905.1 Ostrea edulis | reverse complement strand
TGGTATTCGTTGATTTTTAGATAACTTGACTTTGTATTATGATCGATGATTTTGATTGCAATAGCAGGTATAATGCAGATTTGGTTTAACTGAAATATCAATTATTGATATGTATCATATGGTTCAAGATTTGGTGTGTGAATGCAGACATTTTATGTGGAATTCATGGATCACTTTGTTTAAAATTTCACCATGCATGTGGGTGTGTGCTTGCATGCACTGACACACACACATATAGTCCAATAGCATATCAAAATTAATCTATAAATGATATAAAATGTTGAAACTGTTGTTTCATATTTGTGCAAAAATATTATTCCCTCAAATCAGAGATGAAGAAAATGTACATTTTGCATTGCAAACTGAAAATATGTTGTTTATATATATATCCTGTTGCAAAGGGATATATTGAATTACAAGATATGCCTTAATTCTTATTGAATATTATGTTAGTTTTCATATAACTGCATGTGACCCTCGAAATGCAAGACGCTATAAGCAAGCACCTGAAAATCAATCATTTTTCATACCCTGAGTATAGGACCTTTTAAGATTTTTACAAGCAATTTAGAAATCTTTAGGTTTGCAAAGCACTCAACGGATCAATGATAAATTGATTTTAGTGCATTTGTAGAATATGATAAGTATTATAATGTTAGCTTGAAAATTTAAATGGTGTAGGAGTCCATTCTGGAAAAAGGACAGGATCTAGATTTTTTTAAATTTTTTTTTTAAAATTTGATGAAGGAAATATTAGCATGAAGTATTGCATTCATTCGAACTGAGGTTTGATAAAGAGCACATAGGTTTCCACCATGTCTTTACAGTGAGCAGGAATTCTATTGACACCAGATTAAGCCGTCAACCGCATTGACAGTAGGCTTTCAATACCGTCTGTAGGTCAACACTTCATGTCACCAGCTGCACCGGGTCCAATTCTGGTTTTCTATCATTGCAATTGTCATATGTTTGTCGGTTTACACATTTTTATGCTAAATCTAGTGTTCAAGAATTTTTTTATTTTTTTTTTTTGCATTCATGAACTATAGTCCAATGGTATTCTGTTGAGGACAAATCATTGATTTCAGTCATGAAATTTTAATAGTAGATGTTTATATCCAATCATGGAATCAAACGACAGAATTTTTATTTAGATGCAGAAGATTACAATACGTACATAGACTTGTATCTTTATATGAATATTTTAAACACTAAAGATTCCATTGAGTTATTTCACAATTTACCAAGCCTTTTTGTCATGTTTATTAATTGTCAAGTAAGGGGCCCAGTAAGTTGTCCATGTTTGTATTTCACTTAATCATGACCAACCCTGTCTAATGTATCATCACTATATTGTTATGTAATGGACTCCAGTGGTGGAAGAAAAACTGTAAAATTTCTACTAGTGAGGTTGTGTTTCAGATGTGTCATGTAAACTCAAGCATAATTGTCTGCCAGGTAATGCGTAGAATGTCTGAAGCTTTCACCTGTTCTCACCTCCAAAAATGACACTGAAAACTGTAACCAATTTTGATATGGGGAGCAGCTGTTCTGTATTCTGTTATGATTTCCAGTGCTTTGTTTTCTGTGTGAATGCCATGTGGTGCATTTTAACATATAAAACAGTAAATTGTGTATCGGTTATTGTGTTGGTCTGTCTGAAGACATGATTAGAAATTTCAAACACGACCTGGTTTTCTGCTTTAGTTGCAGATACTGATTATGGTAGTGGTTCTTTTCTTAATACCTCTTTTTATTGTTGTCTTGCTTTCGATATGTAAATGTGCTTGTTTATAAACAACTGTCAGTCATTTTTTCATGACTAAAGTTTAGAATACCAATCACAATGCTTCGCAAGTTCATGATTGTGAGTTAATTTGTCTTTGAGGCTTTATTTTACTGAAATGTATAGGTCTGCAAGGGTTTATTCATGTTAAGAATTATTTCTTTAGTCTGCACTATTTCAAGCCTGTTCAGAAGATAAATGATAAGATTATGTTGACAGTGAAGTGATTCTGTTGGGATGAATGTGTGATTATCAATGATATTAGAAAAAATATATAAGATAGCAGTCAATCAGTCATTGATGTATTTTTTACTTAGATAATATTTACATAATTTGGATAGTGGGAAAACAATCTTAGTGGAGAAATGATCATTCAATGATATCAATTTTCTCTTGTTTAATTTTAGTGATATCAGTTTTTTCTGTTTAATTTTTAGTGCAGTTTTCTCTTTAATTTTAGTGATATCAGTTTTCTCTTGTTTAATTTTAGTGATATCAGTTTTCTCTTGTTTAATTTTAGTGATATCAGTTTTCCCTGTTTAATTTCAATGATAGCATAATACTAGAGGTGATAGGTTGTATGTATTTATTTTTCTGATTTTATAGTTTCAGTGACGAGGAGATGCCCCATGTTATGGAGAGTGTCTGCATGCCAGACACCACCCGACAGGACAGTGTGGCGACTTGTTCAAGCGAAGGATCTCTTGATGCCTCACCGCTGACCAATGATGGAGGCTGTTCCGTTACCCCTGACAACTCCCGTTCATGTACACCTTCCTCTATGAACTGTCTTCTGAGTCCCATCAGTAAGGACAGTCGATCAGCAGACAGTTCACAGTGCGAATGCAAGGACACACCACCACCACCTCTGACATGCAAATGGAAAGACTGTGATTGTGAAGACTTTGAAGAGCAAGGAATCTTAGAACACATAAAGTCAAAACATGTGGATTCTCAGGAGGGAAAGAAAGTCTCGTGTCTATGGGAAGGATGTAAGGTGTATAGTGTTCAGTCAAGCTCGCGAGCGTGGCTCGAGCGGCATGTGGTGTGCCATTGTGGTGACAAACCATTCCGATGCATTGTGGACGGGTGCTCTCTCAGTTTCACATCACAAAAGGGATTGGAAAAACATGTAAACAATCACTTCAAACTACAACAGTTGCCTAACCATAGACCTTCGAAGTCACGTGAGGATACACCCACCAAGATGTGGAAGAAGAGGAAGTGTCGACGAAGTCGACCTCCTGGTGGTAAGTATTTCAGGGGGAGGGTTGGAACCAAAATTTATAGATTGAGGTTTGAAAATGTGTGATTTGACAGATGACCAAATTGTTTTCATGAGGCCATAAGGTGAAGGTCATACATTTCACTTTGACCTGAAGAAAATTGTACCAATAAAACAATTGCGAAATGCAACAGAAACTCTCATTGATCCATATGTATATAAGTCCGCCCAAATTCCCTTATACGGGAGTAGTCAGCATTTGAAAACATGACGGCCAGATGCTAGATGGTAAATAAAACTTCAAAGGAAGAAAGAGAAAAAGTTGTATTCTTGTGTTGTTTCATAAATTTAATATTAAAAAAAATCCTAACATATTTTCCTACAATACTTGTGGCCAAACATACCTTCAAATATTTAAAGCCCCATACGACCCAAAAACTCGATCACAGCTTTTGATGATTTCGTTCGTAGACGTAACCATATTAGGTAGCCAGTCAATTCGAATCCCGGTTCATTTCCATACTGGCACAATAGCGTCTAGATGTGTACTAATACCCCACCAATATTTTAGTTAAATAGTTTAAATAATATACCACCCCAGTCCCATTAAATGATAATTATTCAAATAGCTAAACTCACGGCAATGCAGCTTTCATTAGTCATGGGCGGCCACGCCAGCCAGTCTCCATCTAATGGGCTTATTGTAGCATTTTCGTTAATCAAGAGCTTATTTTACCTTTACAAAAACTATATGTTTTAATGTCTATTAATTATTCGTGTTGTTAATAACTGAAGAGCGAATACATAACTTACAACCAATTTTATGAATAGATACCAATAGCAAAAGAGTTCGAATTGACCGGCTACCTAACATGGCTTACGTCAACAAACGAAATCATTTGAAGCTGCGAGTTTTCGGGTCGTGTGTGGCTTTAATGAATATTTGAAGGTATGTTTGGACACAAGTATACAGTAGGAAAATATGTTCAGATTTTTCTAATATTGAGTTTATGAGACAGCAACACAAGAATACACTGATTTCAGGCCTCAACCGTCCGCAGCTTTTTGTGACCCGTAAATCGAAGGTTTTTATAAGAGGTGGATCTTTTCAGAGAGCTATAGTTCTCCAGCTACACTGAATCCGCTGAAGAAAGTGGGTGGGCTGTAATCGGCCAATGAAAACTCTTGTTGTATTACATCAAACATGTCATTCAAACTGTTCAATCGTCTCGTTCAATTGTGTCGTCACACAACGCAATACAATATCGGGTAAAGCGTTCTAATTCAAAGGTGAATTACGAAAAACTGTTTGCCATCAAATCAGAAAAAACATATAAACATCAAATTTTGATTTTTTTTTTTTTTTTTAATTTAATGCTAAAAGACTTTGATTGCTTTAGTCTGTAGATCCGTGCCACCAGCTCAGTACCATCTTGTCCCCATCTACAACTTTTATTATCTTGGGTATACATATATACTTGAGATACAATTTATAAGACTGGAAATGAAGGGGATATGATGGGAATGCCTTAATTAAGATGTGCAGAATGAATATTTTAGATTACCCCACCTTTGACAAGTTAGTTGGGAGATCCTGAATAGTGATTGGCTTATTACGGTCACGTGAAGACTTGGGATATTCTATCCCATGTCACCGTCAAAATTTATACCAGGCTTCCTTGCGAGTTATCTTTCTTGTTGCATTTGTCAACAACAATGGCGGCCAAACGGTTTGCAAGTTTGGCAGCAGACGAGATCGAAAAAAAGAAGAAATTACTGATAATCACACTGGGTATATTTGCGCTGATGTACACATATAATGATATGATGTATACATATAATGGTATGATGTTTGTCCAAGCAAAAGTTTGTTTAAATACAGTCGTCTTTGAACAAGGAACATTTATGGTACGGTGTTGTCTGTAGTTCTGGTACGCAATAGCCTCATGCATATTAACATAATAGGTCATCGGTGGGGTAAATTCGTTACCTAGCCATCTAGTGACCTGGTACGGGATGACACCAGGTCACTAAGTTTGAACTTAGTGACCTGGTATCATCCCGTACCAGGTCACTAGATGACTAGGTAACTAATAATACCCCTAGACTGACTGATCATTTGCCATAGTGATGAATGTGTAGTTATCTAATGGAGAGAAAAAATTGACTGTAAAGTCCAATGTTCGTATGATAAAGCTGCCAGACTTATTTTACATTTCGAGACATGGTGGTCTGTTTAGTTGGTGTTGTGATCTCAGATCCCCTATATGTACTCGGTAGAAGTTAACATTAATTGTACTTGTATTTGAAGTGCAAGTAACAAGGTTCTTATTAGACAGTCATTGGGGAGGAATTGCTGGTTTTGTGATCATCCCATTAGCACCAAATGCTCACTGATAGGCAGATTTAGGTCTATATTAATAACTGATACACTCTCCAATTCACCCAACTCACTATTCAAAACTAACAGAAAGGCATCAATTTTACTGATATAGTAAATTTAAGTGCCCTTGTGCCAGATTTATTGCATGAACAATTTATTTCTTTTGATGGGCTGTATTATGGTAAAGGGTTTCATGTCTCTATTTCACACTGTCGCACTTTATTAGTTGATTCATCAGAAAGGGGGGGGGGGGGGGGGGGGCTGTCACAAACCAAATATAGGTCACTGTGACTTCCATCTTAAAATTGGTGTCCAGACTATGTCTTGCACTCTGTGAGCTTCAGACTTTATTAGTTGATGCATCAGGGGGGGGGGGGGGGGGGGGGGGGGGCTGTCACAAACCAAATATAGGTCACTGTGACTTCCATCTTAAAATTGGTGTCCAGACTATGTCTTGCACTCTGTGAGCTTCAGACTTTGTTAGTTGATGCATCAAGGGGGGGGGGGGGGGGGGGGGGGGGGGGCTGTCAAAGGAGTCATGGCCCAAAGTATATGCATTATGTAGGTCACTGGCCTCATTTTGAATTTGCAATTGACAGTGTCACAACCTATGACTTCAAGCATGCAAACATAGGAATGCGCTATGTGCATGTAGTGGTACTGTGGGGGATACACATGATGTGCATGTAGTGGTACTGTGGGGAAGGGGGATACACATGATGTGCATGTAGTGGTACTGTGGGGGATGGTCCTACACATGATGTGCATGTAGTGGTACTTTGGGGGATGGTCCTACACATGATGAACATGTAGTGGTACTGTGAGGGATGGTCCTACACATGATGTGCATGTAGTGTTACTGTGGGGGATGGTCCTACACATGATGTGCATGTAGTGGTACTTTGGGGGATGGTCCTACACATGATGAACATGTAGTGGTACTGTGAGGGATGGTCCTACACATGATGTGCATGTAGTGGTACTGTGGGGGATGGTCCTACACATGATGTGCATGTAGTGGTACTGTGATAGGGGGTCGTAGCTGTGGTAGATCAGGTCCCAGCGGTGGTACTGTGGTAGATTAGGTCCCAGCGGTGGTACTGTGGTAGATCAGGTCCCAGTGGTGGTACTGTGGTAGATCAGGTCCCAGTGGTGGTACTATGGTGGATCAGGTCCCAGCGGTGGTACATGTACTGTGGTAGATCAGGTCCCAGCAGTGGTACTGTGGTAGATCAGGTCCCAGTGGTGGTACTGTGGTGGATCAAGTCCCAGCGGTGGTACTGTGGTAGATCAGGTCCCAGTGGTGGATGGTCCTGGTGGTACTGTGGTGGATGGTCCTTGCGGTGCACTTTCTTAGTATAGACAGGGATCTCCCTTTAACTGATTTCCTCGCTTCGCTAATGAGATGATATGTCGTGTCATTAGACAACTTGGCATTACAACATGTACAATATTTCCCGCTGAAGCAATCTTACTAATGTTACAGCCTATGTGAAACTGATATATCTGAACAACCAAGTTATACAAGCACACGGGGGAGATGAGTACAGTGTTATGTAACATCACCCACCCAGATAACTATAAACAAAGAAAGTCATTCAGAAAAAAAGAAGGAGGCCAAAAATACTGTTTGTGCAGGAATAGAATCTGACACAGCTGTAACTGTTTACTTCCCTACGTGTGGGCTGCAGAGAGTGTGTACAAGTGGCTGCATAATGTAGTGATGCAGAGCTCTATAATACTTCGATTATATACCTCCCCCACCACCCACCTATCTATAGTATATGTTGAGTTAGCACTGTTGCAACACTCCTAATGATTTTTATTTCTCAATTTAACGTGATAAAATTCAAGGACTTGATAACTGGTTATAAACCAGTAGTTTTATCTACACACATTTATATATTTACACATTTAGTTATGTAATATGCTAGATATATTGTATTGTAGACAGTGAAGTTTCTGATTTTCAATGCATTCATGTACAAGTGTTTCAAAATCAAGACTTTTTTTTCCTGGTAGCAGTAATGCCAGTGTAATTTAAGTCTGATGAATAGACCTTGCTGGCACAATCAGATGTAAAGAGCATATGAAATCGGATACACTGCCTTTTATAGCTTTTATGGGCATATTCCCTGGGTGGTTTTTGTGTCAGGCATTTTTTTTCCCAATCAGTTGTAGTTTACTTTTTTGATTGTAAAACAGTTTGGATGGATCTTTTTCTTCATTTCACAGTGGAGACAATTATCATATTAACTGCGGTACATATGATTTTTATGGTCTCCTACAGGGTATTAATATTTCATTGTCATTGAGCATAACTGCGAAATTCAAATGAATGAGTGTTGTTTTTGTTTTGGGGGGTTTTTTTTGGCTAGATTTTTTAAAGCATTATGTAATAGATGAGCATTGTTTATAAATGAATAAAACCCCTTATTCACATACCATACATGTTAATCAACACAATTTATCATGTAGCAATATGTTAATGTCCCATTAAATAGTTTCCAGTTTTTTTTTAAGTCAGTGAGTGATTTGTCTGCATGCATGAAATAGTAAGTGTAAAAATATTTCACCGCTAGTAATTTAAATGCCTAGAACATAATGCTCCTCTTCCCCTAACCAAAAACAAACAGACAACCCCCCAACTTGATCATGTGAAATATTTTGACATGAGACAACTTAACCAGGTTAAAGGGAGGCAACTCCATTTAAATTTACAGTAGAAGAAGGTATGGGGAACCAAATTCAAAAGTTAATTGCTACTAATGTTAACAACAAATTTAAAACAGATTTTGATTTTCTTTCTCCTTTCCAGTTAAACAAGTGGATTTCTTTGACGATGGTTTAATGGAGAAGCTACGTTTACAACTGACATACATAACAGAAGTTACACAAATTGATCTCAATGGCAGCTCAAACTCCGCCACATTCCACAGCCATGTAAGTACAAATATCATGAGGAAACTGTTTGCAAGCAATGCAAGAAAGATGGCTGGAAATTAACAGAAATAATGGACACCACTAGCAGAAATAATGGGCGCCTTACCTCACTTACCTGTAGATTGTGTTGTCATATTCAGAGGATTTGTTTGATGTCATTAGAACTTTGTATTTGACAATTTATTGTTGTATTGTAAGTTAACAGAGTAATGATCCCGTGGGGATCCGGGTTGGAATATAGGTCCTCAGTGCCCCCTTGCTTGTTGTAAGGGGCGATTAAATAAAATGGGGCGGTCCTTCGGATGAGACCACAAAAACTTAGGCCCTGTGTCACAGCAAGTGTGGTACAATAAAGATCCTTCCCTGCTCAAAGGCTGTAAGTGCTGAACATAGGCCTAAATTTTGCAGCCCTTCACCGGCAATGGTGACGTCTCCATATGAGGGGAGAATTCTCGAGAGGGACGTTAAACAATATAAAATGAATCTATCAATTAACAGAGTAATGTGGTTGTGTAAATGTTACTGGACTCGGCTTGTCATTCTTCACAACTTCTTGACACAAAAAACATTCTTGCAAACCAGTGTCTATGGCAACTCTGAAGTCCTAACACATTCAAGGAATCATAGTTCATGCATGTACACTATACAGTTATTGACATTTCTGCTTTTGCTTTTGCTACCTGAGAAGTACGGTATTCACTGAGCACAGATCATGAGATGAATATTGTTCTTCAGTATTATACGACTGAATAATTTAAAACATTAAAACTTATTTACCAGTGCATACGAAATTCCTGGTTGGCTGTTTTGTATACATGCAGATAAAAGTTTTTACTGGGGACATGAGTTTTTGTTTATTATATGACTAGATGAATTAATTAAAATATCGAAATCAGCTTCTAAAACTTGCCAAATGATACTTGGTCGGTCATCTTCAGGTGCGATGTTAGAATAATTCAACATTACAATATTGTTACCAGTTTGTGATAGAAGTCGCTGTTTCTTCACAATATAGTACAAGATCTAGTCGAAAGTAAGACGAGACAAAAGTTTACGGCCAAAACAAAAAAATCAATGGTTTAGAAATTTTGGTCCGAGAAATCATATATTATATTCAACTTGAAAGTGTGCGCACGTGAATGTAACATTTGTTTTTGTTTTCTAGATCTTAGCCAATCAGAAAGCTCTGAATTATTCTATCATAAATCAATCTCTATACTACACTTTGATACTGAGATGTAAGAACAAATTAAGACAATTAAGCATTACCTGTAATTGACACTGCATGAAAATGCTGTTTTCAAGATTACTTTGTAAGGTAATATGACAATATTGTAAGGCTGTAATATGACAATATTGTAAGGCTGTAATATGACAATATTATTTTGTAAGGCTGTAATATGACAATGTTGTAAGGCTGTAATATGACAATATTGTAAGGCTGTAATATGACAATATTGTAAGGCTGTAATATGACAATATTGTAAGGCTGTAATCATGGTAATATGACAATATTGTAAGGCTGTAATATGACAATATTGTAAGGCTGTAATCATGGTAATATGACAATATTGTAAGGCTGTAATATATGACAATATTATTTTGTAAGGCTGTAATATGACAATATTGTTTTGTAAGGCTGTAATATGACAATGTTGTAAGGCTGTAATATGACAATATTGTAAGGCTGTAATATGACAATATTGTAAGGCTGTAATCATGGTAATATGACAATATTGTAAGGCTGTAATATGACAATATTGTTTTGTAAGGCTGTAAGATGACAATATTGTAAGGCTGTAATATGACAATATTGTAAGGCTGTAATATGACAATATTGTAAGGCTGTAATCATGGTAATATGACAATATTGTAAGGCTGTAATATGACAATGTTGTAAGGCTGTAATATGACAATGTTGTAAGGCTGTAATATGACAATATTGTAAGGCTGTAATCATGGTAATATGACAATATTGTAAGGCTGTAATATGACAATGTTGTAAGGCTGTAATATGACAATATTGTAAGGCTGTAATATGACAATATTGTAAGGCTGTAATATGACAATATTGTAAGGCTGTAATATGACAATGTTGTAAGGCTGTAATATGACAATATTGTAAGGCTGTAATATGACAACTACAGTATCTGCTACTCTGAGTGTTTACACGGTTCTGATACTTCCTTGTAGGTAATAGCAAAAAGAACAGATCGCACTGGAAAAGTCCAAGCCCTTCTCCACTGGCAGCCAGAACATGTGTAAGTTCTTCTAGTTAAGACAACTCTGACAGGAGGAGAAAAAATATAATGCACTTGGACAGGGCTAGCTATGATCAATGATGTTTAGGTAGGCCTCACAAATGCTGTACCATGATGTACATTGGCTTGCAAAGTTTTAAAACAGCTGTATGTTATTGTCCATAGTTCATTCCACATGAAGCAGTTAGTTAGGTTTAAAATGAAGTGAGATTGGGCATGGTCACATGTCCTGAGTCACACGGGCTCACATTGAACAGTCTGTAGGGTACCTTCAGTTTCCTTCATGCATTAGAATTTTATCAATTTTCAAAAAAATCTTGTCCTCTACAGCTGTAAATCTTTAAGAAAAACTAGATGCAACAGGAATGCCTCTATAAAATTGTGAATTTCATGACAGAGGTTCTGACTCTAGGGCAAGGTCAAACTTGGCATTTATTGTTCATGTGTAAAGCATTTAAATTATTCCATTTAATACTGTTGATACTGTTACTTGACACTATATATAGATATTTATAAGGAGCAGATACCCTTTGCCTAAATTGTAATTTTTATGATCCTAGGGGTCAGGGGTTTTGGTACGAGCGTGGGGCTGAAATGGACCACAATGATTAAATGCCTATATCATTTGGAAAACTTTAATTTTGCTAGTGTTTACAGTACAAATATTTAGGAAAATCATAAAAGAATGTACCAAAATTGTGAATTTTGCAATCGCAGGGTTCTCGCTGGTCCAGAATAGTCACTTTTCGGTGGCATTTGTGTTCCTTAAAAAACACATATTGTTTTATACTGCTGAATATTACAATTTAAACTTAGATATGCAGAACAGGAAAATTATTTTCATAGCCCTTTGGGCAAATAATACTTTTACTCGGGTGACTGATAAGGCCTGTGGGCATACATGCATTTGATTGGAGGCACCCTAAGTTTTGATCTGTTAAACTTTGCAGCCTTGAAGGGATATAGTGCAGTCCTTTTGATGTATTGGGTTGGATGCATTGAGCATCTCTGCTCTGTAATCTCAACTGGACTTTGTTAACAAAGAGAATTTATCTAATTACATGTATATTCTACTGTATGCAGTCTGGGAGCATTAAGATTCAACAAAATGTTTCCATTCCTCAGTCTGATGTTTCACATGTTTGTTTACTATTTTATCATCTGGAGGGACAAGAGATTCAACAGAATGTTGTTATTTCCAATTCCACTATCAAGGAAATTAGAAATCCAACAAAACCTGTTGCCGTCTCCAGGTCCAATGTTTCAAATGTTGGCCAGTTGTGTTCAAAACTTTGTTTCCACTCTCTTTGTAGAATACAAGATTGCTGGGTTCCAGAGAAGGATGTAGAAGAATTCCTAACCTGCTCCATCCCTCTCAAGCGACTACCTCAACCGACGGCGGCCAACCTCCACTCTTCCATCTATCAACACCACAGACTCCGCAAACACCGCAGAAAGTGACATCACTTAGCAACCAAGTTCCCAAAGTGCAAATAGAATTTTGTAATGTTATTTTTTTTTTTAAATTATTGTTTCATGACAGACTTTAATTGATGGGATAATATGCTGGATGTTCTTTGATGAGTCATGGCTGCAATATTTTCTTTTTCATTGAGATCTCATAATGGAGAATCAAAGAAAATAAGCATTGATTAAGATATTTTTCAGAATTTATTTTTATTTTTAAAGATTTGAAAATATCTGCTGTTTTGTGAAATGAAATAGCTCCAATGATGATTTTTTTTTCTAGCTGAATCAATTGTAGCCAATGGGAGGAGAAATTTAGGTTTTCCTTTCCAAAGGTTATTTTATCATATTCCACAGTCATAGTAATGGGCACTATCAAAGCATTACTTTTTATAGCCATGAAATTTTATGGTATTCCAAATTTATGCCTCATGCGAATTAGTTGTGTTTTTCAAAAAAAGATGAAATTTAGCATACTCTATTATAGAAAACATTCCTTCCAATTTCTTTACCGTCAAAATACTAAAATTCCTTGTCTAACCCTTTCTGTAAATCCTTTTGCTCTGAGTGTTGACATGTTTTTATTATAAATATTTGAAGAACTTAAGTGAGGTTTCAAACATGATGTATAAGTGACATACTCCTTTAAGACTTTGTCTCCATCTACCTCTATTCTTTGCGTAAATTATTTATTCTTGAACAGTTAGTTATCCTCGCCTTCCATGTGCTGTGTATATATTTCTTTGTCATTTGATACATATTTCAAATTCAGTATTTTGGGGTCAAGATTAAATGTTGAATATTGTAATTTTGATTAATTGTGGGGGAGGGGAACTTTAAATTGAATGCCGATTGGGATAAAATTTCTTTTTGGATGCTAGAACTGAAATTTTATGGGATTTAAAATTAGAAAATATTATTTAATACAAAAATTTAACAGTTTAGGAGCTTCAATTGATTTTAATTTATTTTTGTGTCCTGAGAGGTTTGAAGCCAGTAATCAGTGCACTGTATTGATATGTCCCAGAGTGTGGGCTGTAATTTGCTCAGTTTTGTTTAATGTGTGGCTTTAAATAAGTTAATTATGCTGCAGATGCTGGTATACAATATTTATAGATATTGTATATTATCTCAGGGAAAAACTATTTATTTACAACACAGGAAAATTCCAATGCATCAAAAACACATTTTAGAGACACTGCTTTCACGTTGAATTCTGATTGTGTAAATGAATTTTAAGTCTGCTGTATTTGCAAAAAAACTCTTTCCTTCTGTTTGATAATTTGACTGACAGGTTGGAAAATCGTACAATGTAATTTCAAGTGCAGGTTATGTTACACATGTGTATACGCATAAGGACCTGTCAGATAGTGGTGCATTTGTGATGGTTACTGTTGTTATATTTCATATGCTTAAAAAAGGCAGACACACACGTCTTAATTTCTCAGAAGTGAAATTAAAGTGTTTAGGAAAATAGGGGTGAGAAAAGGGTATAAAATTGAAGACTAAACTTTTTTTCAGTTCATTAGGAACTAGTTAATTATACTAAAGAAGCCCTTTAAATATCCTTGGTAGTATACCCAGTTTTAAATATACCTAGTCTTAAAAGTACTATAGTTGGGGGGGGGGGGTGTATTTTAAAGTTTGTTTGAGCACCTCAACATTTTTGCTGTTGATACTGGCTGCTTAATTTGGGATTTCAAATATTATATGTATTTGTATAAGAACTTTGAGGAAAAAAATGAAGAGTAATGCCAGTGGCAAGTGCATACCGGTATATATTTATAATTTTTTTTTTTACTTTCAAGGATAGGCAGGACACTGATCCCATGATTGAAATATGTTATGCCAGAAATGCAACATCATAATAAGTGGCTGTTATACTTTACTAGCTATGACATCATAGCCTACCAAATTACGGTACATCTCATAGTGGCCTATGAGATGTACACAAATTGTACATTGTGATTTCACAGTGACAAGGTTCTTAAATGAATAAGAAAATTGTTGAGGTGTAACAGTAACTCTTCCGGGCCCATAACTCCCTTTACTGGAAAAATATCTCTTCCATGTTCAAAACTCCCTTCCAGAAAAAGAATCCTCACATGATTTAGACATATTTGTATTGAGGCTCCCCATTACAACAAATTTACCAAGTATGAGGGAAATTCATTAACGAAAAAAGCTTTTTTCTCACGCCACTGTCCTGCCTATCCTTAAAGCAATATCTGTTCACTCATTGACGACTTGTATGTTAGGGAGAAATTGAAAATTGTATGTGATGCATCAGCAATACATGACATATTACTGGGATTGTCTCCCTTACTGCACAACAGTTTCTCAGGATTTTCATTGGATAAATGTTTAATGTAAAATCACAGTTTGAAAGAAAAACTAAGAAGTTTTGAAAATGGAGTATATTTTCATAAGAACAAAGATCTCCAGGCCTAATTTTGATTATTGTGATATTGGGATCATGATGAATGGTCGTAAAGCTGTACTGTAGGACTTTGGTGCTGAAGATGATAATGGAATGCTTGAAGTGAAAGAGATGTACATTATACGTACTGTCCAGCGTTGTACGTATGCAGAAATATGAAGAGAAAATAATGTACATGCATGTAGAGAAAAATGTTCTGAATTTTAAACATGTCTGATTAAGATGTGAATGAATGCATTCTGAACAAATGTAACATCAGAATTTTACATTTGAAAATAAATGTTTTGTACATTTTTATCAATGTTGATGGACATTGACAAGATATAGAAACATTTTTTGACAGCATTTTACAAACGGTGATATTTTATGTATCATTCATTTTTCATATTCCATCATTCAACAGAGTAGATTCGATCATGTGCAACATACCGGAACAAAACATATCAGTATTCCAATGTGAGAGAACCTTTGTGCATGATGCAGATTAGATAGCAAAAATGTAAATGAGAGACTTGTGTAAAATCACATAGCATTCTTGAGGTTATATTGGTGAAGGTGAGACTGTTGACCTTCATTGTACATAGATATATTTAACCCAGCTCTAAGCTTGAAGTCAAGGTTCACTGTTCTCAGATGTTGTTGCATGCACATTTTGTACATGTGTTTGTTTGTATATAAATGACCTTGACCTGCTTGCTAGTGACCCTAGGTGTCTAGCTTTGTCTGTTGATCCTTTTTAAGATATTTATGTTCTGTTTTTGTATATAGATATTGAGCTGTTACCCACATACAATTCCCAAACTGTATGTATTGTATATGTGTCTGTAATGAGGTTAAAACTATGCTGGAAATGAAATACACAAGATGGCAGAAAGAATATACTAGTAACAATGAAAAAACTTTTGAACTTTGATGTAGAAGAAACTTGATTGCAGTCCACCTCCCACCCCCCACTTCTGCTCAATATGTAGTTCATGCAAAAACAAAAATGGCTAATTATACCGTAATTTATAAAGCATTTCATGCTGTTTGTGCTTGTATATCTGTCATTATGTAAATATTTACCACTTGAATATTTATTTCTTCAGAATTATGTCAGGCAACAGATAATTTGAAACAGTTTGTTGTACAAACAATTTTAAGATGTGACTAGTCATTGGTTTGTTTTCGTTTTGTTTTGCTACATTCTCATGAATAAAGAAAAGGGTTAAGGATATGTTGAAAAAAAAGATCATGTTTCAACTTAATTATTGTACTACAATTTTATTGTGGAAATTTACGTCTGATGTTAACAACATGTGTTCCGGGGATAATCTTTACACTTAGTTGTTGTTTCCATGATGCCAATATATTTTTTGCGACAAAAAGCCGTTGAAGGCAGTTATGTATGTGTAGGTAGTTCAGTTGCAAGTGTTGACTGTACCACCATGCTTGAATTATTTATATTTACAGTGTGTTGGAAGTTCTGAAATGTCAGAGATCAGAGACACATGTCAGACAATCAAAGTTTCCATCAAGTTTTAGATTCTGTCATCTTTTGAATGATTTTCTAGATATGAATTTTAGCGAGTTTTTGTATGGATGGATTTTTAAATGAAATAGTTCTTCATCATAGCTCGGAATTCTTGTTCCAATTTATATTCATTGATTTTCTTCTTTCTGACCAAAAATCAAACATTCGTTAAAGGAAAACCTGCATTCCATTTCCAAATCACTGGAGAGTGTCTTTTTTTTTTAAATCTTGGATCAGACATGATATTTAGAGAACGTGGAATAGTGTCGCTGTGTCCAGTTGAAGTGATCTCAGAGAAAGTCAGGCACGAATGTTGTATTGAATCAAGTAATGTAGAAAAAACCATGAAATTTAGTGTGCGATTTCTAATATAGTCTTTCCTTTTTTTAAATGTATGTAAGTTTTGAATCAATATTTGATGAAATTGAAGTCTTATTAATACTCACTATACAACATACAGTGAAAACCGAATAAGCTAACTGTATTCACAGATTATAATATGTGATGTGATTTACACCATACATGTATGTGACAGTGTTTTCTATTGGTTGGTTGCATATTAACATTTTTTAGGGAAATGCAAATACAGTGTATGTTTTCGATTGGTAAATTGTAGAACTTGCATAGATTTGATTGGTTGATGATGTATGGTTTTCTCATGTTGTGCCTACCATTGTATTTATATTGTGAAAATGGTCTGACTGAGATGTGAATATTTTCGTACTGTAATATATTCATTTGAAGTCTACATGTGAATTGACAGTCCTCAATAGACTGTCAGAACATCAGCCATATTTAGAAGTAAATCATTCTTTTCTGGCAATATTCAGGTAATTTGAGGGTTATTTCAATTACATAGAGAAGGCATCATCTGATTTACATAGTATTAAATACAACTATAAGTATTAAATACATTTCAGCAGAAAACTAACAACCTTCAGCTACAGAAAACAATTGTTTACTGGTCAGTATGGCTGCACAATGTATTGGAGACTGACACACATGTATTGGCTATGAAGATATGTAATGTAAACATTCTTCAATGGCATAAAACATTTTGGTGATTTTCTACAGTGTTCAAGTGATGCTTTGAAAGTTTTGACAAGATCTTTGTTGCGTTTGTTTTCAGACTAAATGTACATTAACATCTGAAATAATATTAAGAAGCGAGGATGTATTGCGTTTGATATTTATAAATGATTAGGTCATCCTAGTATTGTACAAGTAGATAGATTTGTACAAATAAAAGTGACAAAGAAACTGGGTTTTTTTATTTGTCCTAAAACTTTACAATGTTAGGGAAGTCTTCAAAGATGGGAAAACCAGACGAAGTGGATTTGACTTTATCGAGGTCTTAAAAATCACATCCTACAGCTCTACCATTGAGCTTCTATGTCAGATTAAATGAATCTGAAATGCCTGTTTTTGGCTTTTCAATTCAGCCTTTCAAGTACAGTGACTACATGTTCTTGAATCCATCAGTTATTGGAGATGGGGAACATTCTAGTATTACTTTCTGTACCGAGTTTTCCTGTCAATTTAGATTATAATGTACGTATAGTACATATAATTTATGTGTAGTCTTCATCGGGGTATTGTGCAGAAGGGTGTTCAGATAATGTGCACAGGGTTTTTCAATGATGTGAATTTGTGCACACTTGCAATGTGTGTGAATGAGATATAATGAATTGTTTTGGCTGGACTGCTGAATTTAAGCCTGGACCTAATAGATTTAATCGAACTCGACGTGACTACTCGCCACAGAGACAATACTTGTAATTTATACGAAATGACTCAACGGCTGAAGTACATCATTGTTTTATTCATTATAAGTTGTTCTTCACCCAGGCTGGTACATTAGTTTGCGATTACAGAGGTGGGGGTATGTTAATCTCGATTGAGATTCGGCTCGGCTGAATATTTGGACTCACGCCTTCACTGAGGCATCAGTCCAAATATTCAGCCGAGCCGAATCTCAACCGAGATTAGGAGTACGTATACGTAGACTTGTGAGCACTCTCTACACATGGTGGCGGTCAGACGGGTTCGATCGCCTTTTGCCAGATAACTAGGTTGGTAGAGCACCTGACTGGAGATTCAGGGGGTTTGAGTTACAGCCTGGTCCGTTGCATTTTCTCCCTTTGCGTTAAAGAAAGTCTGTATATGGTGTCGGTAGGAGCGAGATTGGAGTTTCTGTTAAGTTTTCTGTGGTAGAAGACGCCTGCTTGCTGTCTTTTAGATTGCAACGTTAACCGTTTGGTTATAAATCTTCTGCAATGAACCTAGCAAATTCTACGAATTGCAAATTTCAAAATCATATGAATTGAACTAACGGGCAAAGTCACATTGTCAACAAAATCATATTATGAATTTTATTTAATTTTCTAATGAAGATTTTGAATGGATAAAGTTGTCATTTAAACACAAACCTCACAGAACGCTAAATAGACTAGACTAGATATGTGGCAAACTTCACCACGCAACTCTAAATAGTCTAGACTAGATCTATACTAAACTTCGTCACAGAACTCTAAATAGTCCAGACTAGATCTGTAGCAAACTTCACAGAACTCTAAATAGTCTAGACTAGATCTATAGCAACCTTCACAGAACTCTAAATAGTCTAGACCAGATCTATACTAAACTTCACCACATAACTCTAAATAGTCTAGACTAGATCTTTGACAAACGCCATCACAGAACTCTAAATAGTCTAGACTAGATCTATACCAACCTTCATCACAGAACTCTATAAATAGTCTAAACTAGATCTGTGGCGAACGTCATCACAGAACTGTAAATAGTCTAGACTAGACCTGTGGCAAACTTCATCACAGAACTCTAAATAGTCTAGACTAGATATGTGTCAAACTTTACCACACAACTCTAAATAGTCTAGACTAGATCTGTAGCAAAATTCCACACAGAATTCTAAATAGGCTAGATTAGATATGTGGCAAACTTCACCACATAACTCTAAATACTGTGGAATCATTAGAATTCGTGATGGCTCAATTTTCGTGGAATTCGTGGGTACCCCTCACTCATGAATTTACATCCTCAACGAATAAAGTCAACTATTCATATTCCAGAGTCATATTTCTTACAAATATGTATATAAATCCACTAAATTACGTCCCCACGAACCCGTAAAACTTCAGCAATCCACGAAAATTGGCCCCCACGAATTTAGACGATTCTACAGTAGTCTAGACTAGATCTGTGACAAACGTCATCAGAGAACTATATTTAATCTGCGGCAAATCTCACCACGAAGTCTTCGGCAAACTTCATCTGCAGCAAAGATTCACCAGAAAGTTTCTGTATAGGATCAGCTTAAACTCCTAATATGACTATCAGCAAACAGAAAATGGTTACTGTAAGTTTACCGTTGACAATTTATACATATATACATGTATGCACTAAAGTTGCTGCTATGCCACGCGCTAGATCTGTCGCAATGGTTTCACCAAGAGTCTTATTTTGATCTTTCAGTAAAGGAATATTGGTTACTGTGTTAAATTATTGAAGTTATTATACACGATTATCATTAACAAGAAGGAAACATTCATATGCTACGCAAACTCTTTCTGCAAATTAGATATATCTTATAAATTGTAAAATGTACATCAATACATGTAGTTCTACTTATCTCAAAAGGAGAGGTATGTTTGTATAATTTATAATTTTATAGAGACTATTAAACTCTACTGTACAACATACTCTCTTTGGTAGGAACTGTATTTTACGATAGAAGAGTCTTCATGAACATTTTTGTTTCGTATTGCTTTCTAAAGAAACTTTAAAAATTCACACGAATACCACGTGCAAATTCTACATTTTCTCCGTTACTACTGGTATGACTTTTGTAAATGCTAAATTCAACCACGTACGAGCTCTTTATATGGAAAATTTAAATTGCCTCCAACATTTCTTTGAAGTTTTGGGATATTGCAAGCACGTATCAATGCTTTTCAAATCGGGGTGGGGGGGGGGGGGGGGGGGGGGGGTAGAAATATTGAAAGTTATTGGCTTCTCAAAAATCTTGAGAAGAACCTTCTTTTTCCTAATTCGGGGGTTGGTGGTTGGAATCTTCTACTAATGTCTCAAAAATTATTATCAAAAAAAACAACAACAAAAAAACACAAAAAAAAAAACCTCCCCAAACTTAATTTTCTTAGATCATGGCCGGTGATGGGGTTTGGAGGTTGTTCTTATATATATATAACACATCTTTCTGGGTGCATAAATGTATGCACCCAGAAAGATGTAATTTCTTGATATTCCAATAGTGAACAGGTCACTAATAATTCTAACCAGATAGAAATCTGAAAAGGTTCATATACTAAAATGTACCTTGGTTGAACCCAGCTTAAGTTTTGGTGAAATTTACTTTTTAACTTAAATCGTACGATAAATTGAATTTGTAGGATATGTGTTAAACCTTGTTAAACACAAATGCCCCGATAGTGAAAAGGTTCCAACAAAACTATATGATATGTACAGAAACCTTGTGACCCCCCCCCCCCCCCCCCCCCCCCATCCAAGCCAAAGGTTGGAGTTGTTTATGGACAGACAGAAAAGCACACATACCAAACACAATAGACCCCCCCCCCCCCCCCCCGGTCGTCTGTAGACTATGCATGTCCACTTTTCTAAAGACAATACTACCCTGGGGCATCAAAAGTTACAAAATGAAATTTTCAAGTGCACGAAAGTCGAATATAACTCCTCGCACCAACACGCCATAGTCCCATACATTGTACAGCGAACATCATCTTTCGAAGATATAAAGAGAAGAAAGTTATTACTTTTCAATTAGTATCATTACCCTTTAATAGAGACCCACGTAGTAATATTAGGGTAGGTAGGTGCATGTAGCCTTATCAATAAGATCTGCAGGATGGAGGGAAAGGTGTGCAATCTTTATATAAAATTGTGTCAGTGACTGAAGTTAAGGTATTCAATGTATAATGACCATATTTCATATCTAATAAATGGATGGTGGAATTTTTGTAATCATGGTATCATTTTGAAGGGTTCATCAAATAAAAATAATCCACCATAGGAATTTTCAAAATTTTGTTTACTGCTTGATTTATTTCACCTAGAATTTAACATTGAAGTATATGGGAAAAGCATGTTTTATTACAATATTTTAAAAAGAAATTATATTTTCATACAAATCTCTTGGTAGAAAGTTACAAACACTTTCTCTTAATGAAAATGTGAAATAAAATGAATCATTGACCACACACATTTTTAGACAATTAGATTTTTCTTATTTTTACAAAGGGCAGACAACTCTTCTAAAAAGTCTTAAGTGCAAAAAGGTCATCTTCTAATCATTTACCAGTCATGTGAATTTCATCTGCTTCACTTTCATCATTATTTAACAATAAACTTTTGTGTTGATCTAAACCCTTCAAAATTGTTCATTATCCCTTCATTATACAATAATCTGGTAACACTCGGGATCGACCACGTTCTGGGCGTCCTCGTGTGACGTCGCGTCGACAGGACAACCACATTAGACGTGTGCACCTGAGAAATCGTTTTCAGACAGCAAGTTTGACTGCTCGTAGCATTCCTGGACTTCGACCAATCAGTCCAAGAACTGCGCGTAATCGTCTGCGCGAGCACAACATCAGACCAAAACGTCCAGCGGTGCGCTCAATACTGCTTCAACGGCATCGTATCGCTAGACTAGCGTGGTGCAGACGACATCTTAGATTCAGAATACAGCACTGGGCCTATATTATGTTCACTGATGAATCCAGATTTCATTTGGATAGCTGTGACGGCCGTTGTAGAGTGTATCGTCGCGTTGGGGAGCGGTACCAGGACGCTTGTGTTGTGCAACGTCGACAATTCGGTGGAGGTAGCGTTATGGTTTGGGGTGGAATAACAGCACGTGGAAGGACCCCTCTACAAATTGTCAATAGAAATCTCACCGGCGTACGCTATCGAGACGAAATTATTCAGCGCCATGTGATACCCTTCATACAGAGACAGCAAAATCACATCACTCTGCAGCAAGACAACGCAAGGCCACATGTTGCACGTGTAGTCAGGGACTTTTTTGTTCAACAGAATGTCAATGTCTTGCCTTGGCTAGCTGTCCCCCCCCCCCTCCCCCACCACCATTTATCGCCGATCGAGCACGTCTGGGGTGAAATGGAACGTCTACGCCGTTCACCAAATCAGCCAGTGACGTTGGCTGATTTAGACCAGGCTTTAACCAACATCTGGAACAACATCCCTCAAGCATTTCTGAACACTTTATAGTGGCATCAATGAGGCGCCGTTGTCAAGCATGCATGAATGCAAATGGTGGTCACACGCGTTATTAACTTTGTTAATTCAAGTTCGAATACCAGTGTCTTTCGAGTGTGCTGAAATTGATGTTATTCGACGTTAACTTTAATGGATTATGAAATGTTGTAACGAATATATTTGTTAACAGTATTACAAAAAATAAAATTTGTCCATTGTTATTTTTTCATATATTAAATTTTAAATGCAGTTTCTTTTTTCCGCTAGTATATATATAATGTGCATATTCTTTAACAGTATTGTAACATGTAGCGATCACCCAGCCAAGTGCTGATCACGCTTGCCGTTGCTTAACTTGCGTGATCAAGAGAGAGACTCTACCACATCACTAGAAAAGCTAGCTCTTTAGTGAGGCAGTATAAGTTCCCTCTTATACTGTCCGCTACAGTATAAACTACATGTCCATAAATATATCACAATTTGTTTTGAAATAATTTAATCTTTAACCATAAACATTACATTATTACATGTTTATGCATAATAACAACCAGTTTCAGGCAATCATTATGCCAATAAGATACTTTCTAAGCTTGTGTACACCACATTGCACAATGGTAAATGCTTCAATATACACGTTTTGAAAGTGCTAAAAATTTGTATGTTTATTTTGAAAATAAAGATGACCTTCAATAATTACAAAATGTGCATAATTCTTTTTATGTATTTTTTTTTAAACAATCATGTGTATACATGCATATATAATATTGTATTATTTCATAACAGGCATGCAGTCATATAAATTCAGCCATTGAAAGTTGGAAAACGTTTTACAAACTTCATTTAATACACAAAAACTGAACAGAAAATGCATATTAACATTTACCGAAAATGAGACAAGAATTTACAGTCTTATTCACTAACACATATTTCATTCAGAATATTGACAAATATTTCTATCAAAGCGAGAAAATAATGTCAGTGTACAAAGATCTGTAAAACAAAATATTAAATTAAATCAAAAACATGTCTAAAACTTTAAATTTGGACGGATTTACCTGTATATAAGAATATGTAAATTGCAACAAAAACTGAAAATTATCACAGTTGCTTTGACAAACATAAATATCTTAAATCTGCAGGTATATGAAGGTCACTTGAAACACACGCATACACTCAGTTCCAACGCATAAATATTCCCCTAGAATTGTCAGTGATCACATTTCAGTCTCTCTCTCATTAGCCGAGACAACATCTCTCACGCTCTGTTGATTGTCATTATACGGCGTCTGTGTAAGTGTGGGGGCGGGGGTCTGGGGGACTGTTCCGTGCACATTCTGTAGCGGCTCCTGCTGTTGGATGTATTTGTCCATCAACCAAGCCTGCTCCTTGCGGTTAAAATTCCTGCTCAGCTCAAAAAGATTCACCACTGACATTCGCTAAGATGGATTAAGGAGAGATAACATGACCTTTACAATTTAATATACTGGTACATGTATTCAGAGAAATTCTCATAGAAAAAGTTAAAACAACTCATCTGTAAACATCATCCAATCAACCAATTTCTTGACTGCTTTGATAACTCTCCTGGGAAAGTTCACAATTTTAGTCTATACTTTAATTGTATTTTCTTTTTTTGAATTATTTTTTCAGAAATGTATTTAACAAGTCATTTGTTAACAATTCATGTGTGCCTATATATGTTTATGGAGCTTTTATTTTTCCTATAAACCTTCAACAGCAATGAAATTTAGACAACTATAAAGATTTATACAATTGGTTTTGCTGTGTAGAGTGTATTTTAAGGATACAGACTTCTGTGGAAGGGGAGGTAACTGGAACACTGACGGAGGCTGAGACAATCTTAAATCTGAAGAACCTGCCAAAATTATAAGATGAAGAATACAATTATACAAAACAAGGACCAAAGAAAATTCTTGTTCATAAAATGACAAAACAATTCATATTCACATACAATGTATATACCCTGTGTCAAAAAAGGAGGCAGAAGTATATTTTAGATAATGATTTGAAACTATTCTTGAATTCACAGCTGTTACCATAATCAGAGGAAATTTACTACATGACCATTTCCGTACCTGTAGGGTGGAAATACTGATGAGCTCTCGGATTGTAGATTGTAGCATTGTTGGTTTTTGTTGGCATAAACAGAGCTGGTAAGCTGACATCTGAAATCACAAATTTACAATTAATCTCTATTTACATGTAGATCATGTGATAATTAATCTAATACATGTAATTAATTCCTTAACCAGTGCATTATCATAACCAATTTCTGTAGATTTTAAATTTTAGGTATAAAAATATTTCACCTATTCATTAGTAATCATAGTCTTCAGCTATATATTTCTGGCTAATTTTCATACAATTTTTTTTAAAGGGACAGAATCACAATTTTCCCCCAAATTTTGTTTTTCACTTTAAATGATCAAAATATATACAGTCTAATATGTTTAGAAGATTTCACCAAATAATAAGGTTATTCATAATGACAGAAGCTCATTATAGAGAGTTTATTATTTGTTTTGAAAACAAAGATTTGGGTGTTTTATTGTTTATGAAGTTTTCAAAATAAATGGATATTGATCTAAGTACATTATATGTATCACATCTCAAGTATAATTTAGGTAAAAGGTGTCATTTAAAAGTTAAAATTTGTGATTGTACAAATTGAAGATTCTTTAAATTACAAAATTAATGTTTCACTGGTTTGTTTGTTTACATAAAAAGACTGGACTATTTGTTTACATAACACAGAATCAAAGCTAGAATATTGCTCTTATCCTTGCAATGAGGCAGTCCAATTTTTCGTTGCTAACATTAAATGAGTTATATTTTTAAATTTTAACATAAAAAATGAAAAATATTTGTTTCGAAAATCGTGCACCAGTCCCTTTAAAAACACATTTCATGAATAGTTTTTTAAGATTATACCAATTCTTCATTCTTTGTGATAAATACAGACTGTTACAATACCAGAGAGCATTGTATTTTTATATTACTACGGATTTATATATCTCACCCCTCATTGCATCGTACAGCCCCTCCTCCTTGCGACTGAGTTTATTCTGCCCAGCCAATTTTTTCTCTAGTTCTTCCTGAATAGTCTTCATT
The DNA here is from genome assembly GCF_947568905.1 of Ostrea edulis. NCBI lineage: Eukaryota > Metazoa > Mollusca > Bivalvia > Ostreida > Ostreidae > Ostrea > Ostrea edulis. The sequence goes on along the minus strand of NC_079166.1, from coordinate 56,661,675 downwards.
GTCTTCTCCTGGTTCTCCTGCTGGTGTTTTTTGCTAGACTCCTCAAACCAGGCCAACCGTGACATAAACTATAAATAGAACAAAAGAAAGGCTAGGGAAATTGAAGTGCAACATGCCTTTGCTCCTATACAACTTTTCAAAACATGACCAACACATTTGCTGTTCTACATTTATACATGATAAAAGCAACAATACTTAGAGGGGAAAAAAACCAGTTGAAATTTTGAAAAAGCAACATTGGAAAAGGATTGAATTTAGTTAAATTATCTTTCACAAACTGCATAGTAACATAGTTATGCTCCTTAGGAGTGATATGCCCCAAAATATTTTCAAATTCTGTCAATTTCCAGAAATAGTCCCCCATGAAAAAAGAGAGAGGGGGGGGGGGGGGGTGTGAGGTGGGGGTTGTCATTTTCTTATATTTTTCCTTTACAAAATTCTAACTCAAACATTTAGCAAACAATTCATCCACTTTTAAATTGCAGAAGGTTGGCAGCTACGAACTATCTGATAACTAATATGAAACTTACATCCTCTGGCACACCAGTGCCCCAGCTTGGAAGGGGTCGACCAATCCGAAAGTTCTTCCTTGGGAAAGAGGGAGGTTCATTCACTGATTGATCAACAGACTGGTTTTCTGTCCTTGACTCAAAACTAAAAATAAATACGAAGAATGAGCCTGATGCATGCAATATTGATAGAAAATGAGGAACAGTGGGAAAGTCTGTACACTAACCCAATAGGTGTCAGAGTATCATAAGTCCCTGGTGTTTTTGGCAACATGTCCTGACTGACCCCAAGACTTGGTGATACCATGGTGGAGGGTTGAAGCTGTGAGGGGGTTTTAGGGGGTACGGCAGACGTACGTCCCCCACTGGCAGATGACCGTTTGCTGCTGCTAGACACTGGACGCTGGTGGACGAGTGGTGGGCGGTTCTGTTGCTGCTGCTGTTGTTGCAGTAGCAGCTCTTTCTGCTCGAGTTGTGTCTGCTGCATTTGTTGCAAGTTCTCTAGGAGTTCTTGTAAGCGTTTTCTGTGAAATGAATTGAGAGAGATAAATTTTTTCTTTGATTTTCTGTACAATTGCCAGAAGAATTCAAGATTACCGTAACATAAATTTGGGGAAAATTTGTAGATTTATTTAACAAAATTGGATCAAATTGCGATGGACTAATTTTTGTGCACTTAAATTTTACTTGTGTCACTAGGGGACATAGATTTTATTTTCATGAAAAATATTTTGCAAATATCATAGACTGGCAAAATTGCCAAAAATTCATTGATAGCAAAATTAACCAGATTCCAAGTATATATGTTTGTCCAAAAAGTGACTATTGATTAGGCTTATCAATAAATCAATTTAAATGAATTCATGACATTCCAGAATACAGAACAGAATAAATCTATCAAGCAATTAAGATATATCTACATGTACATGTATCACTTTGCCAGAAAAAGAATATTCATAATCATATACCTACAACAGAAAAACAAATTAACATATTATGTACATGTATGAAAACTAATATATGTACATACGAATTTGTTATTATATAACTATACACTACATGCCTATCGTAATACAGTAATATTCCTTATGTCTCAGTTGTACTTACTCATACTCAGTCTGTACCAGTTGTACTTACTCATACTCAGCCTGTATCAGTTGTACTTACTCATACTCAGCCTGTACCAGTTGTACTTACTCATACTCAGCCTGTATCAGTTGTACTTACTCATACTCGGCCTGTACCAGTTGTACTTACTCATACTCAGTCTGTACCAGTTGTACTTACTCATACTTAGCCTGTACCAGTTGTACTTACTCATACTTAGCCTGTACCAGTTGTACTTACTCATACTCGGCCTGTACCAGTTGTACTTACTCATACTTAGCCTGTACCAGTTGTACTTACTCATACTTAGCCTGTACCAGTTGTACTTACTCATACTTAGCCTGTACCAGTTGTACTTACTCATACTTAGTCTGTACCAGTTGTACTTACTCATACTCAGTCTGTACCAGTTGTACTTACTCATACTTAGCCTGTACCAGTTGTACTTACTCATACTCAGCCTGTACTAGTTGTACTTATATACTCATACTCAGCCTGTACCAGTTGTACTTATATACTCATACTCAGCCTGTACCAGTTGTACTTACTCATACTCAGTCTGTACCAGTTGTACTTACTCATACTCAGCCTGTACCAGTTGTACTTACTCATACTCGACCTGTACCAGTTGTAACTCCTCACTGTGCTTGTCGATCAGTTTATCGTATTCTGCTTTAGAGACCACCTCCTACAAGTCCATTTATTAATAAGTTTATATTCAATCAAAACACACAACTCTACTGCCATACACAGATTTATAAACTTACTTTACTGAAAGTTTTTATTTTGTAGACTTTCATGTCTACACCAGGGTCATTAATTTTCACACGTGCTACAAGTGTCTCCCAATTTGCTAATGAATGCGAGTTACTCAAACACTGCAGAACGTTACCTACGTCACACACAACCTCTGTGTTCAACAGTTACAAAGTTGTCCTCATTTGATAAACTCAGTTATCAATAAATGAGAGGGGTGGAGTCTATTATTTGATAGATAAACTCAGTTAAGTGAAAGGAGTGGAGTCTATTGTTTGATAGATAAACTCAGTTAAGTGAAAGGGGGGGGGGGGGGAGGAGTCTATTATCTGATTGATAAATTCAGTTAAGTGAAAGGGGTGGAGTCTATTGTCTGATATGCGTGGGAGGTTGTCAAAACACGGGCAATTAAGGAATCCCAGAAATTACACACAAAACACAGAAGAATCACGGACAGATTTTTTAAAGTCACAGATACCAAAGTTACGGAAACTCTATAAAATTAATTGATTTTATTAAAGAATTTACGTGAAATATGGATTAAGATAAGATGTATTACTTAAGAAATACAGTTCAGTCCATAAATTTTGCATGTTCATAATGTGATGAAACAATTACTGTGACGCCACAATGCACGGAGACTGTAAACAGCGATGTGTGCGGCTTAATGCGCAAAATTTCGAATTGGGTCTGTCGTCCTTAAGTTAAAAAATGTCCAATATATTTGTCTGATGTGTCTGACAGTGTCATGTCTGAGCTCATCATATAATTTTCAACTCAGCGGGTAGTGGAATCAAAATTTACTTCATAGAAACTACAAATGACTTCCTGAACTTTTTCAATATTAAACATCAACTATTTAAGAAAGTGTGATCAAATTTTCTTACAGTGCAGTGTTAAATTACTTGTCACCTCTTTGGTTGAAACAAAGTTTAACAACAACGTGCTTTCCAAATGTGTTCCTGCCCATTTTCTTTGTTAATACTGGTGAAACTGACCTCGTGTTCGAGAAGTGTGATATACCATAATTCCTATTGCAGTAAATTTTACCATGATGCAAAACACGTAGAGAACTATTTACCAGTATTAACTATATCTAATATGCATCACCAATGGTCGAGACTCACTGCAGCTCAGCTCATCCTGCCCAGTGCCGGTGTGTGATAAATATGGCTATTACTTGTAAATTGTTCTCTATAATCACAACTTTATGTAAAATGTGATTTTCATGGTGCATATGAACACAGCCAAAACTTACAACACCATTTGTATCCTGAAAAAGAGAGTCACTTTACATGTAATATATAAGACCACAAACCAAGAAGTGGATGGATTATCAGTGAAGTTTTCACATGGTCCCTATGACTTGTGCATTATGATGGACTAAAAATTTTCATTCTATTTTCGATCACTGTGACCTTGACCTTTGACAATTTTTCTCCAAAATCAATAGGGGTCTTCCTTACCTAATACCCAACAATATATCAAAGTTTCATTTGATTAGATTGTAAATTTTCGAGTTATCATCCGGAAACCAATTGTTGACGCCCACCCACCTGCTCGCATCACCAAACCAATAGCCGAGTTCAACTTCGTTGCAACTCGGCTAAAAATCAGTTAAGTTTTCACATGGTCCCTATGACTCATGCATTATGATGGATTATAAGTGACATTTTCACATGGTCCCTATGACTCGTGCATTATGACGGATTATAAGTGAAGTTTTCACATGGTCCCTATGACTCGTGCATTATGATGGATTATAAGTGAAGTTTTCACATGGTCCCTATGACTCGTGCATTATGATGGATTATAAGTGAAGTTTTCACATGGTCCCTATGACTCATGCATTATGATGGATTATAAGTGACATTTTCACATGGTCCCTATGACTCGTGCATTATGATGGATTATAAGTGAAGTTTTCACATGGTCCCTATGACTCGTGCATTATGATGGATTATAAGTGACTTTTTCACATGGTCCCTATGACTCGTGCATTATGATGGATTATAAGTGAAGTTTTCACATGGTCCCTATGACTTGTGCATTATGATGGATTATAAGTGAAGTTTTCACATGGTCCCTATGACTCGTGCATTATGATGGATTATAAGTGACATTTTCACATGGTCCCTATGACTCGTGCATTATGATGGATTATAAGTGACATTTTCACATGGTCCCTATGACTCGTGCATTATGATGGATTATAAGTGACATTTTCACATGGTCCCTATGACTCGTGCATTATGATGGATTATAAGTGACATTTTCACATGGTCCCTATGACTCGTGCATTATGATGAGTTGCACGGATTATGCAGATTCCTACCTATCCTGCCAAAACATCATAGTCAGTTTGACTCTTTCCAAAACTGAATTATTTCATATGGAATCATAATTGTGTACAAAGTAATTTAGAATTGCTTATAATACTGCAGTCACCATTTTATGCAGTTAAAATCTATATGTATGAAATTGAAGTCAAATTTTTTTAAGACTGCAGTTTAGTGATACCCATCACTATGAAACAATAAATTTTTCTCAGTCACACACAGATTGTACCTTGTAAATTATATCTGAAGATGTCACTTTCTTTTTGATGGAGGAATTGTATTCATTTTCAGTAGCAATGGTGTTTTACTTACAGCAGTTTAGCAGCGTACACCAAATAAAAAAATATACAAATAAAATAAGATTCTTCTCCAAAAAAATTTATTACCTCTTTTGGAGGTTCTGGTTCAGGCGGTGGAGGAGTTTTTGGAACCTCAACAATCTTGGGTTCTGCCTCGACTATGACCTCCTTAATGACCTCCTTCTCTACGACCTTGACCTGGACCTCTGGTTGCCACTCCATGGCTGAGGCTGCTCGACTCTCTGTCTCTTTAAAAAAGTCTTCTTTCCTCCATGTCTGAAGGTCAATGCCGGCAATGTCAAGGATAAAATCATTGAATGGGACAGTACCTGCATAAAGAGGAATGAAAAATTAATACCAAATCTAGTCATACATGAATGAAAGGTTTTATTATTAGAGAAATTTGAGGGACTTGCTAAATGTTCAAATATAAGAAAAGAACATTCAATGAATGACTAGATAAGCAGTTAATAGTTTACCAAGATACTATAGATTTGTAATTACAGTCAAATCTCATTATCTATGGCACCAAGAAAAATGTTCGAGATATCCGAGGATTCGAGGGTAAAATGTTCAAGAATAAGTGCTTTGGACTTCCAAATCGCTTTGACATATATCCACGGTATACAAGGTATTAGTGTTCCAGATATGGAAGTTCAACTGTATAATGTAGCTGAAATACTGAAATCCCTGCAATGTTCCATATCTCTTTATAAATACAAATTCCAATAATTATGTTGTATAGGAGAAATCTCCTCCTGCCACCCTTGTAAGTATCCTGTTAACTTTACTATTCGCATAAATAGGAGGTTCCAATTCCGATTACATCAGTGAAATTTATCAAATGGATTCAGCACATGTCAGCCCTACCATTATTCCTGTTCCACACTTTTGGTCTGGCTTGTTTAGCCAGGTAGAATATAATGGGGACGTTTCCACATGGTTCATGAACATTGTCAGTCTTCTTAGGGTTAAGGGCAAAAATTGGGAAGTGGAGAGGTTCCAATTTCTTAAGGATTTCATGCTTCTCCACAGGAGCTCCATTCTCTGTTTTGGGGGTGGGGAGTTGGAGGTTCAGCTCATCTTCTACCTTGTCTCTCTCCCCTGGGGGTAGGGGGACATCATCATCTCCGTGAGGCTCAGGAAGGAACACAGTCTTCATCTCCTGCATTAATTAATTACCAATCAGCAATATAATGTATTCTTCATATAATATTTTACAGATTTTGATATCAAAGAAATTGTAACATTTTGGATAAACAGCTAAAATAATGTATTGTGTATTGACATTCTGGCTAATTTGACCCACTGGTGTATTTTCAACAGGAAAAGATGCTTTAAAAAAAAATCTGTTATTTGGAAGTACATGTATAGTTACGGTACGCTTAACTTGCTTACTCTTGTTTAAAAATCAAATTTCCCAAACAAATAAGATAATTTAAAAGATATATTAATGTACCTGGTCAAAAATGTCATCTAAATCAATTGTTGCCATGGCGAACATTTCTTCCAGAGGACCTTTGTGCACTGACAGTTTCAGGGTCTTGGGCTCATTCTCTTTACCTTTTCGCCACACAGAATCATTTCCGAAGTATTCTGGAATCTCAAAGAATATTTCCTGGTACCTGGCAAAAATTAAAATACAATGACAAACATTTTCATTCACTGTCTTATCTTAAGAAAAGATATTGTTCCTGAACAGGACAACAGTGCATTCTACCAGATGTAGAAATTTCTATCATTAAACATTTACATGTAAAAGAAAATGATTTCTTCACTGTAAGTAAGGTGATCCTTATACATGTAACTTTAAGCAATAATATCAAATTAAACAATAATATCAAATTAAACTTATCATGCAATGCATACACTGAAAAATTATGGCCAAATGATCTTTCTAATTTTCATATTATCTAATTCTTTTATAGTGTTGGTTAATTGATATGAGTGTTAGTTGTCATCACACCAAAATGCCTTAAAGAACAGAAAGCAACGAAATCAGTCTATAATATTTGAGGAGATTATGCTGCATTAATTCTTGCATTTTCTTTGGAATGAATTGAACTAACATTAATATTCGTTTTAATTAAAACACAAATTGATATTAAAGCTTTGTTTCTGAATAAACAATAAACAATTTAGTTAATATATAATGCTGACATGCAAAGAAAAATTTGCTCTCAAACACAAATTATACCCAAGTCAAGTTTTCTGTATGATTAAAACCTTCCAGGATATATATAGACTATACTTTAGATGAAATTTCCTTGGTAAAACTCGAATGCTACTAAACATTTAGTCCAGGAACCCTGTTCTAAGATTTACTTAACATGTTTGTGTCACTTAACAATTGACCTTTTCACCTAAACGACAGAAGACTTGGTGTAACATTTCCATTGCTAAAGGTCATATTGCTAGTCTAGGAATCCATTGGTATCTCAAATGGCTTGGAGCTATCAACACCAAGTATTAGCAAGCCCACCTGCCCATTCTTCGTCATGAGTGCAAATTATTGCAACTTAACTAAAAATAGCTCTCTTATCCAGTGCTTTGAAAAAAAAAGAATTTATCATCATGCAAGTGGGATCCAGTATCCAAGGTTTTTAATCAAAATTTGACACATGCATAAACAGCTCTGAGTTGTACATGCACTACAAAACTGGCAATGATCTGATTACTGAGTTAAAAACTGCAGTCACTAATAATGTTCACAATCAATGACTTCAGTTTCATATTTGGAAGTGTGTCACTACACTGTAAAAGAGTCATACTGGGGGCTAAGATACAGAAGTGGAAGGGCCGGAAAATAGAGGAATCAGCATAAATCAGAGGAATTAGGAGACATATATCGAGCCAAGACTTCATCTGATCATAAAAACCACAATTCCTTCATGCAGTTCTGTGCTAACTTTCAAAATTACCAAGTGCCCTCAACCCTTACAAAAGACAGAAGAAAACAGAGATTTCTAATTATATTTTGTTAAGAAGGTCTGGATATTAACATAACTTGCTACCAACTACCACACCACATCCACTAAAGATAAAATGGAAGATCTACAGAGAACTACAGCACTAGTGCATGCCTCTACCAATACAAATATATGCAACACAGTACTCTTCAAACTCTTCCGCTGGACGTTCTTCATCCTGTACATCCCTCTTTTTGGAATCTTCCTGGATGCCTGGTTTCTTAGAATCCGACTTAACAGCCTCTTTCTGTTTCACTGTGACATTTTTCTTCTTCTGCATTAGGAGAGACCTGGCCATTTTCTTTGAATCTGATTCTGAGGACTTTTTGAGATCTTTAGTGAATCTCCTTTTCGGTGGTTCTTTTGGTTTGTTCCCCTTGTTTGAGGTGTCTGGTGTTTGTTTACTGTTTGGATCATCTGTCTCTTCTTCCTTATCTTTAGTCACAATTTTCTCCTCAGATTTTTCAGTGTCATCAATATGTTCAACATCATTAGTTTGCTCGGCAACATCATCAGGGTTAATTACATCACCATCAATGACACTTTCAGAGTTCTCTCCCTTTTCTGTGTTTGTTTCAGATTTTAAATCTGTATTGTTCTCTGGTGCATCAGGAGACTGCACAGTTATTATGATTTCCGGATTTTCCACTTTTTCTCCACCTTCCACTCCCTTGACATCTGATTTTTCCTCGGCCACATCCACATTTTTATCAACAGCTTTCTTACCTGCATTTGTCCCAGACTCATCTTGATCGCTAAATTTATTCATAAAAAGCATTCTTCATTAAATTTAAATTCAATAGATAAGCAAGTGGACATTGATGTGAATTAGAAAGCAAATATTTAGCTTCTGGTGAAATGAGGTGAAAACTATTCAAAAGCAGTGACGTTAATTTTCTGTGGTAATCAAATTTACAGGCAATACAATAAAAATATTAATTTTCGGGGTGAGGGGTGAAAAAAAAAGAAGAAAAAAACATGGTTTTGTGAGTTTAAATTTCATGACATTTGTTGAACAAATTTCTAAATAAATTCAATGATTGTTTGATTGATTTTTGTTTTTGTTTTTTGATATTTCAAATCCAATTCTTCTGGATTGTTGAAATTCAATACACAAGAATTTAATCTCTAGTAAATCCTTTCTATTTCTGCTTTTACAGTATTTGTACATTTACTGACTTCAGTAAAATTCCCATCAATATTATGAAACCTTATGGCAATATCAATTGTAACCCCCCTTCCTACATTAACTTTTCAGTCCCCTAGCCACATGCAGTCGACACTATTAGCTGATTGCATTCATGATGTGGAATTCAGGGATAAGAAGAGGCTCTGAGTAAGATGGACAATCATTTTTACCTTGTCTTAGCTTCCTGTTCAGCCTTTCTTTGTTCAGCCTCTTTTTTAAATTGCGCCATTTTGTCTACAGCAAAGTTAGCGAATAAAACACAGAGTCACACCACAAAAAAATAAATAAAATAAAAACAAAGCAGAGCATGTTCAACAAGTGCTGTAAATCATTTATGTTTATCCTCCTACAGCATGTACAAGGTATTTGAAAGTTTTGAAAATTGCAAAAGTATTCACATTGATTTAATTTCAATTCAATTCCAATTCCATTCAAGAGAATCCATGTAATTCACAAGAGTTACCTTTACAGAAATTGCAATGTCTTGTACCTGTGGTAATACTTAAACTAAACTTTTACAGCACTTTGTAATACAATGTTATGATGAAAAATTTCTGTTCTCCTTGTAGCCTAATTCGCACACAAACATGACTATTATAAACGTTAGTTTATCTACTGTCAATCAGATTCAAATACACATGAATCTGAAAAATTATTAAAATTGATGCATATAAATTGAAAACAAGCGTAATGACATACAAATGTATTATGCAGACAGCATTAGAGCATACTGTATAGAATTTCTTCTATGCAGTTATGTAAATGTGCTAGTATTCAAAACAGCATAATTTTCTTCTTTTTTTTTAAATTCTGGCAAAAATCAGTTAATCATGGCCACACATTTAAAACCATTCCTTATGATGTAGTACTTTTACCCTTCATTTTGATCACCTATATAGTAAGTCAAGAAAGGCACTCATTAATAATTTTCACATTTTTTCTTTTCATCAAAACAATCTTCAGCTTTTATCTGTACTTATAAATACTTATAATTTCTTATTTACAGCATCCTTTATTCTTAGTTCCTTACCCTCCGCTGGCTTTGCACGCATGCCAATCAGACCTCTGCCTTTTGGTTTTGGCTCTTCCTTCTCTGGCTGAGGCTGAGAGACTGGCTGTTAGATAAACAAAGAAATGTATACAATGCTAACTGAATTGTTCACTTCACTGCTTTTCGATGATATATGTTAGTGAAACATTATGTTCTAGACCCAAGCATGTCAAATTGGACTTCTGACCTTTTCATTTGACCAAATAATGAAAAAAAAGCTCTTGCATTCTTTAAACATTATGACCAAAGATAAACATATAAAACAAAAAACAATATGCTCCCATCTTCAAACTCATGAGTAAAAAATTTCATTGTACCACACAAGGAATTATATCAATCTGTCCTTATCTTATACCTTTGTCTGTACATAATTTATATCTCACCCTCTCTACATCAATCCTTTTGGTTTTCTTAATCTGGTCCCCTAAAGTAATGACGCATTTTAGTTCCCGATCCTCCACCTTCGATGGCTGGTACACCCGGCAGTACAGAAAGTGGTCGTACTCTGGTTCTCCGGTCCACACCGTCACGTCGCTGGAGGGGGGTTTGACATACACTGGAGGAGCTGGTTCCTCTGGAGATGCAAATCTGACTTTCTGTCATTTATAAAACAAAACTTTGTTAAAACACATCTTTTTGTAAAATATGAAAATACTAGTGAAGCTGCATTAAGAGAAATTGAATCACAAATAATGTGGCTTACAAATGAACATGAATGTATCCAAATAAAAAATTCATGGCTTTTGCTTTAATATCATATAATAATGACCAGTAGCATATGTGCTTTATTTAGTGTGTTACGGAAGTTGTTTTGAATGACTGTAAGGAAATGGAGGCTCAACAATGATTGAATAAGAGAGAATATGAATTAACCTCTGAGGTATTCTGCACCCTGACAATCAGACAGATCTCAGAGTTTAAACCAACATTCAGATTGAAATCTACCTTTTAAAGGAACATCTGCAATGACAAGCAGACTGACAGGGAACTTATGGATGGAGTCTATATATTGATATACAATGTATACCATGTTTGGGGAGAGCCTATACATTAACAATCATTGAAATAGAGCTTATGAGCTTATAATTGTTATACAGACAATCTAACTTTGGGGAGAGCCCATACAGTGACAAGCAGATTGATGGTATGAACTTTTTGGAAAAACCTCTACAATGAAAAGAAGGCAGATGGTGTTCTTTTTGGGAGAGCCTATACATTGACAAGCAGACAGTGGTGTACTTTTGGGAGAGCCTATACATTGACAAGCAGACAGTGGTGTACTTTTGGGAGAGCCTATACATTGACAAGCAGACAGTGGTGTACTTTTGGGAGAGCCTATACATTGACAAGCAGACAGTGGTGTACTTTTTGGGAGAGCCTATACATTGACAAGCAGACAGTGGTGTACCTTTTGGGAGAGCCTATACATTGACAAGCAGTACCTTTGGGGAACCCAGTCTTGTGGAGTCCTCCTCCTCCTTTTCAGATTTCTCTGTCTCCTCACTGCTCTCATCTTTAGCTGTAGATGTCTTCTCGTCATCTTCCTCGCCTTCCTCAAGATCCTGTAACCAGAGCAACCATAGGAATGTAATGATCAATGTTGTACATAGAAAAAGGAAAACCATCTTAATTCACATAATAAAAAATATATATCACTTCATTGTGAATAGAGATTTCCTTATTTTGTTTTCCCTGATTTAAGAATTTACTGCTTTTGCTTATGGTCAACAACAACACAATCTTTGGGGATAAAATAACCAAAAAGATAAGATTTATAAATAGCCCTGCACTTGTTTTCTTATGTATAATATCTAACATAAGCAGTTATGATGGTATCTATTTAAGATGCAGATAAAAAAATCAACTAAAAATCCTCTAAAAAATAAAAAATTCAAGTACAATTTTCCTGAAAGATCAACAATCAAAATAAAATTCCTCCATTAATAGGGAATTTGTTTCCCGTAAGCCGGGGTTTAATTTTACGTCAAACCTAAGACATTTACCACGGGTAGTGACTGTTCACCAACCACTAGTAAAATTGAAAGTTGTGGGATCAACAATTTGTGTACAATTTCTCCAGCTGATCAACAATTCTTGCACATTACTCTAACAGATCAATAGTTTCAGTACAATTTCCCCTACAGATCGACAATTCAAATACAATTCCCCTAAGGATTAATACTTCAAGTACAAATCCTCCAAGATATCAGCAAATGTACGTGCAATTCCTGAAAACCGATCAACAATATTCAAGCACAATTCCTCATATAAATCAACAATGTAAGTACGATCCCCAACAGATCAAGCATTCCTGTACAATTCCCCCAGCAGATTAATAATTCAAACAATTCCCCTGAAGATCAACAATTCAAGTACAAATCCCAAAATAGATAAAAAAAATTCAAGTACAATGCCCCCATCAGATCAATAATTCCAGTACATTTCCTCTAACACCGGGGATTCATACCTGATGTGCTGATTATCCAATATCTTTAATAGTATATAGATATTAATTGAAGAGGTATCAATAATGATGAAAACGTTTAGGTCTATGAAAGTTGTTAAAATCACAGATAAATATCAAACAAACTGATGTCTGAGACTGGTAGACACTGTAGTTCTGACTTTTACTAATGTCTGAGACTGGTAGACACTGTAGTTCTGACTTTTACGACTATTACCGATAGTTTGTCACTGTCCTCTCCGGGTCGTTTTATAGTCATTGGCATGTCATCTTCTTCATCCTCTTCCTCATCGGAACTCTCTTCCAGTGCTCGCGTGTACTCCTGCACATGCTCCAGTCTGAAAGAATTGCTAGCTTTAGTAATACACAGCAGTTTTAACTTGATTTTGAAGAAATTGTGGCTAGGGGGAATCAGTCTGGGTGTGAAGGAATAAATACTGGTGAGTATTCTGAGTGCACCACCTACATGTATCTTATTTGTCTTGTTTTTTTAACCTCTGCAAAGAGGGCTTTCTTTTTATAGTTACTAAAAAGAGGCAGACCAAAACCAGTATGTCCACACCACAGTGGAGGGGTGGATGGGGAGGGAAGGGAAAATTGTGAAATGGACATACTTGTCTTTCCTCTGAGATTGAAGTGTATAATGTATGGATGAGAATTCAATGGACCATAGGGGAGTGAAATAGAGATGCTCCTTGTTCATTTAAAATACTCTCTCTCTCTCTCTCTCTCTCTCTCTCTCTCTCTCTCTCTCTCTCTCTCTCTCTCATCTCATTGAATTATGAAAAATTCAGATCACATGCCACTGACTCTTTTAATACTAGAACTACTGACCCTAGTTTCGCTTTCTGTTTGATAGTCTCGATAAGGAATTTCCATCGCCTGCCATGACCCTTGTTGCTCATGATTTTGGCAAACAACTTCTCCCAATTCATGATTCGCTTTTCTCTTGCTATTCTTTTAGACTACCAACAAAGTAAAAAATAAATTACTGAACTTTCCTTAGAAAAAAAATTGCATTATCTGTATACACCAATTTGAAATCATTCATGCATTTAGAATTTATACTGTAAACATACATGAGCGTCAACAAGTTGCAGACGTTTAACAGCAATATTCAGCTGCCTTTGTTTGTTCTCATAATCCTCGTGCAGTTTCTTCAGCGCGGCGCTCTTCTCCTCCCATGGAGTTGAATACACTCGAACTAGCCTTACCAACTCATTGACAGGCATGTTTAAGTCACTCACACTGCAAAATTACAGAATCATTGTTTATTGGCATGCAATCTAATTAGAATTAAATCCTTTGATCCACCCATGTACATCACTACACAACCTTGTGTAGCGATATACATGAGCGGATCAAAGGATCTTATTTTAATTAGATTGATTGGCATGATATTCTTATTCATTGATCAAATATTGGCTACATAGTTTATTTTCAGCTAAAAGTAATCAAATTTTGTGATTTTAACAGGTGTTAATGTTACCTTCTGAACACCTTTCCTGTGACAGTGGCTAGCTTTATCAGCAGTGTGGGGGGAAGGGAATGTTTTAGCATCTCATCTTTCATATTTAGAAGCTGTAATAATGAAATGCAATTTTCAGAGAGAAAACCTATGATTCATACTCCGTATATATAATATGATACAATTAATCAAGATCATTGATACATGTAGGCCATTATCAAATAAGTTCTCTCTTTAAAAAACAAAACAAACAATGCTTCTTTTAACTTCAAGTTTTATATACATTCAGAGTTCTTTATAAATGCAGATTCTTGCATGCTATACATTTTGATAATTGACAATGAAAAAACAAGTGTCATTTTCTGCCAGTACTAAGGAATTCTTAATGGATAAACCATCAGACCAAAAGTTATCAAAAACTCTATATGTTAGACATCATTTCATATAGATTTAGTACACGTTTACGCATACCAAATTTATTTCGATATATATTTTGAAAGTGCATGTTTTCATCTTAAATGCTTTTCTTCTTGATTTTTCACCATTTGTTTCTGACGATAAAGTCAGACCCTTGTTACTTTTATATGCACAGACATACACTCTCTGTATTAAGATTAGTCCAGAAAATTGCGTTTATAAAGGAATGAATGCCACTTGAAAATTTAGATTAAGAATTTTTTTTTTCAAAATCAGGTACAAAGTAAAAAATGTTAAGGAAGGAAACAAGGAGGGAATCATCTGCCACTAAACTTCCTTAGGTCGAGCTACATCTACATATCTAACTTCACTATCTCTCAGATAGCTTCGGAATTTTACCAATGCTTTACATGCAGATTATCAAGTGACAACAGAATATAGGATAAGTTGATAAGAGATTTGTGTGAGCACGTTATTATCAAATAAATCAGTTGGCAATATTGTCTAAAAAGACATACATTGTATAGACATCAAACTAAAAGAATTCACAACATTGTACAGACATCAAACTGAAAGTAGTCACAACATTTGTTTCAGTTAAATATCATAACTCCAGTAGCAACTCATAAAAATTCTCTAAGGAAGAATGTGATCCATTAAAGAAATTCTCTACTCTGGAGGGGGAGGGGGGCTTTGGGGGTAGAGAGGGGATGTAGGAGTGGTGGTTTCTATGTTCATCTAGTAAATTACATGTAAGAGACATCAAAGTGAAGGATTTTGTTTGCATTATAACTAAAAAAAAATTAATTCGATTTTGCAAAGTGATTTACTTGTTATGTGCAATAAACAACTGTAATGTGTCATTCAATCTAAAGGACTGAAATAAGAACTCTAAACAAAAATATAAATAAGTGCACAGCCAACTAAATACCTCCTGCATAGCTCCATGTACGTAAGCCATTGTATTTGTGACTCCATCACACAAATTGTCAAACTTGTTTGGCTCCCGTCGAGCAGATGGATCTGGTTCATCGTCATCGCTTTCTGATTCATCTGAGCTTCCCTGAAAATCAGTAAATAATGCCAAATAAAGGCATACGTTTCGCTTCCTAAATCAAATTCCTATGAAAAGTTATGAAATGGTATAAAATCTATAATGTTTGAAAATGTTAAACAGCCAAATACTTACAAAAGAATCAGTTTTGGTTTGTGTTTTTTTGGTTAAATTTCAAATAGTTTTATTTCATCCTCCTATTTTGCTCTCACCCAAAGGAAGCAAATGTAAGAGCATGCATATCTAAATTTACTAATTGTTCTGAAGTAGCTATCATCAGATTAATTTGTCCAAACTTAAAATGGGATTAAATTGTCTTTCAATAACTTTTGATAAAAATAACATTGGCCAAAAATATTCTGAACATAAATTCTAAACTTAGTAAGCTGACCAGGTCAGTACCATTCCAAATGGTTTGTTTCAGAATATACAATACATTATATACATGTGTTAGCCTATCCTGCTGGAAGAATTATACCTCTTTTTTACGTTCATCATCAACTTCCTCTTCTTCTGAATCTTCTGCAAGGACCCCCAAATTCCTTCCTGAAAACACAAACAAATAGGAAAAATCAATGTTAACTTTCTTTGTACATCATGTCTATTTTGTGTTTCATGAAATTTCATGTCACACATCAAGTTTGTATTTTGAACTAGAAGAAAATCATCCGGGCTCCACAGTACATGAGGATCAATGTTTAAACCCATTATTATGATCGCAAAGACTTTAAGTGTATAGACATGTTACATCACAATATCATGTTGAAGGATGGACATGAAGAGAATGATGCAAACAATATGACAGTCGTACATAGAGATTTTAACCTCATTTTGTTTGTTTTTAAGTGACCATAAACTGTATGACAGTGTAAAATTACATAGAAATATACTGCAACCTATCCATGCACCCCCCCCCCCCCCCCCATCACACTGTGATACGGACGATTTCCTTGTGGGTCATTCATCACAAAATGTCTTCCGAGAAATCACTAAGAATAATGTATTGTTTGAAAAAGAACTTTTTAAGTGTATGGTGTTTGAACATGTATATTGATAATAATAATAAAACGACAAGTGAAGTGCTGATCGAAATCAATCCTGACTTCGGCGACTTTTGTTATCATTTAAAATATCAAAACATTAGGTGGTACATATGCAACTTCTTTTGTGTACTACAGGTATGTGGGATGAATAATATTGTTGGACTTAGCTTTAAGATAAAATGAAATTCATCATAAAATTCCCACCGTGTCCGATCTATAAATGTAGCAAAGCACACGAGCGCGCACCTGCTGACCTAGTTTGAAATAAGATTTGTGCTTCCTGAATAATGCCATATTGTAAATAATATGATTTATAACTACGTGATACCTCTATCCATGTTTTTCTGGCGGTTGTAATGATATGTACAATAATAAGCTACCACGAAGCGCCAACATCGACCGCCATTTGTAAACCGTTGCTAGTCACGTGATATGCTCCGATTTCGAGCCCGACATTGAAATTAAATATTTGCCCCTGTCCACTCTCCACACAAAATGACTACATAATAAGAAACAATTTCAATCTCGCCTGACTGTATTTCTCGGGGAAAAAACATTGTTGCCATTTATAATTTACACTGTACAACTGTACCTCCTTTCCTTCTTCCCGCGATAATGGGGTGAATACCAACGATCCCTATATGTACAGTTAAAAATAGAAGAAGTTCAAAGTGGACGATTTAATGAAATAAGAACTTCTACACGCTGCATTTGAAATGCAAAAAATATCTTTAAAATTTTCATGCAGTAGGAACTATAATTCCACTAATTTCCCATTTAAGAGAGGATTAAAACCACCAAGTACCAAAAATGGCCCTTCTCCAAATTTAACAATTTCTTCTCAGATAAGAGATCACATTTTCTATAATACTCCAATTTTTGCTGCAATCTCCATTAACTCGTTTTGTTTCCATAGCCCATTTATTATTTCATTGTTATTTGATGTGTGGCTTTTTAAATCTGTATTAAAGGGATTGGTTCACGATTTTTGATAAAAATATTTTTCATTTTTGATGTTAAACATTAAAAATATAACTCATTTAATGTTGAAAGCCAAAATTTTTACCTTCTGAATGCAAGAATAAAAGCAATATTTGAGCCTTGAATATGTGTTATGTAAACAAAGACTCGAGTTTTTTTTTTTTATGTATACGAACAAACAAGTGAAACATTGATTTTGTAATATAAAGCATCTTAATTTTGCATGGTCACAAATTTTAACTTTTAGATGACACATTTTACCCCAAAAATACTTGAAATGTGAAAGATATAATAAACTTTGATCGATATTCATTTCTGTATTAAATTTCGTAAACAATAACACACCACAATCTTTGTTTACAAAACAAATGATAAACTCTCTAAAATGAGTTTCTGTGATAATGTATAACCTTAATTTTTGTGTGAAATCTTTTAAACACATTAGACAGCAGATTTTGATAATTAAAAGTGAAAAAGAAAATTTTGGGGGAAATCGTGAATCAGTCCCAGGGTGTAATTTTAAAAGGAATGAAAGTAATTTCCTCATTTTATACGATATGAAGTAAGTTGGGGGCGAATTATGCATTGAATTATTAAACCGTGAAGTAAAATTAAGCTGATATTCTAGATAGTATTATTTCTGAAAACCCACACATTCATTTAAGAAATATTGATAAAAGTTGGGACAGTTTACGCTATTTGAATTATATTTAATGTTTATAATGTGTAAAATGTTCCAAACTACTTTAGGCATATTTGGTATGAAATGAGGAAAAACTTAAAATAAATCAATTCTTTATGTATTCACCCCCGATACAGAAAGTTTGTTAGGGTAGATAGTCATTATAGTTTCTGACTTTGGCACGGTCCTTTTTAATAAGAATCATATAATTGTAACTTACATTTTTAAAATGTTTCGGAATTTTGTTGGAATTTGTAAGATTTATTTTTCTATAAGCTTTTATTTCTTCTACAAAATGCTAAATTTTACTTCGGAGTTATACCCGGTACTCTTTACCAAGGAATATGGATTGGGAAATTTCAATTTGGGATTTTTTTTTGATAAAACGTACATGTATGTGTTGACTTGATTTTCGGCTGTCCTAATCTTTAAGAGCTTGTTATCAGGTATAGCCGAAATGTGAATTATGTATTACATAAATGTTACGAGTAATACATGTATTGTGATTAAATTAATTGATAAATTGCTTACCTGGAAGATTATTCATTTGAATATTTTCGAATACATGTAATCTTATTTTACATTTTTGTATCTTACATGATATAGGGCTGTATTATATCTGCAAACTATACTTACAACACAATTATAGACAATTAAATCGTATAGTCAGCTTTCATACACCCTCGCAATACTGGGAATACCCTTATAGATGTTGTAATTTGAATTTTGTCTATATTCTGTATGTAACTATAAATATACGTACATATTGCATGTATCAATTGACACATCTTTGTGTACAATGACGCTGATAGTATGGTCTGCATGTAATTTCTAGTACTTCGATGAATACCGATTCGTGACGTTATAAAAAATGTTGATATTCAAAATGCAGCATTTGAATAAATCTGAAGCATGGTTCAGGAAAGATTTTTTTTTTTTTTTGGTTGGTTTAATTGTTGTTTCTCTCTCAATCGATAATAATTCAAACATAACAAAGTTAAGATACTAGCTTCAACGTAGTTTCATACTTCCTGAACTGCAATCAGAACAACAATATCCGGAAGAAGTGTGAAAGAGAATTGTTGCTTATGTAACAGGAAGGGAGAAAATACAACGGACCAGACCGGGATTCGAAACCAGGCCCCCTGAATCTCTAGTCAGGTGCCCTACCAACTGAGCTAAATGGCCACCGGCGATCGAATCCGGCTGACCACTACACTAGCTCCTCCCTCCTTAAATGTCTTCACAGCTGAAGACTTCCAGGGGCTGGTCTACGGCACCAAATGTAACAGGAAGGGAGAAAATGCAACGGACCAGACCAGGATTCGAACCCAGGCCCCCTGAATCTCTAGTCAATTGCTCTACCAACTGAGCTAACTGGCCACCGGCGATCGAATCCGGCTGACCGCTACACTTACACATATTCTTAAAATAAAAAGAAGTATTTCAACTGCTAATAATCGGCCATTGGGCCGGTAAAAAATAACTCGCCAATTACATGTAATAACGATCAGCTACTTAGTGTAATACATTTCTTATTTCACGAGTTGAGAAACAGGGAAACAATTCTTCACTGGCCACCTTCTGTTAGAATATCATGGACTGCAGTTACTCACGGAAGCTTTATAGTACCCAGGTATTATCATTTTTGAAATGACTCCCCTTTAATTATTACCAGTATTCTATGTGAGCAGTAAATGGTATGAAATTGAGCTATATTTTCTGTTCTGTTTGTTGGAATGCAATACAGAAAGTGGTTGATGCTCAAAAAGTTCAACTTTCGAAGATTTCAATGGTGTTATGTACCAATTGTTAGACCGTTCTTTATACAAGGAATTCAAATACAGATTACTCCGTTTACTTGATCAGGATTTAGGGATCTGGTGTATGGTATTAATAGAAGTGAAAGTCACGGGTTTTTTCAAATATTACCTTGATAATGGAGGTTTCGTTTCACAGTAGGCTTTTCACACTACAAGGTATCATTACTGGTAGTACTTTTATCGAATGTAAAAGAATCACGTAACTTTGGTAAATTTATTGAGAATTCCTTTGAAATTAGAAATACCAATGTATAAGCACAATTTCTATTTCTATTCTTTCTTGACCTTAATATGATTTTAGATTTATTACATTGTATACATGTATGTCTATAAGCTGTATTTGATTTTCACTGATAAACAACAACAACAACAACAATACGGCTATAAGAAATAGTGAAGATAACGAACAGTGATCAATCTCACATAGCTCCTATAAGGAATACAAAATAAAGAGTTGGACAAACACGGACCATGGACATACCAGAGGTGGGATCAGGTGCCTAGGAGGAGTAAGCATCCCCTGTCGATCGGTCACACCCACCGTGAGCCCTGTAGGTCTTGATCAGATAAACGGAGCAGATCGTATTCAAAATCGGGTACCTGTAAAGTGCGAAACGAAATCGAAACGAAACGAAATCTGCCGAAACGATGGTGATCTTGTTGAAAACTAATGAAAATATTCCATGTATCAATGCGCTTCCAAATTTTCTCTTTATTTCATTTTTGTGAACATGTTGACATTTATAACATGAAACCAGCAAATGAAGAATACCCATCACCAATAATGTCGGCGGTTCCAGACCAACTGTAAATCCAGGCTCTTTGTCCTGCTTCCATTCTTACAATGGCCATTTTAGTGCATAGCATGTGAAGTTGAATCTTAGAATGACAGTAGCTTAAAGCATTCCGTTTGCCGTTCACCTTCAGAGCGGTGAAAACGGATTTGTTTTGTTTTGTCAATATTGTCCAGTCAAAGACATAGACTCCAGATTTCGGTGCAGTGAAGATCCCCTTTGCGGCGTTGTAGCCACCTCCTATGTTTAGATCTACACTATTGAACTTGGCCGTGGTTTCACCGCTAATAGATTGTGAAGATGTGGCTTTGGCACTGAATGCTACAATGGCGTTTCCTGGAAACAAATTAAATACTAATTGAACGTCCTTGACTTACATTTAATTCTTAGTAGGTGTATGTATATCTTAGTGAAAGATCAAAAGTGTACCTTGAATAGCTTATAAAAATTTACCTCTGGTGGTTTTGCATTTGTCTTTCACATAACCAACAGCCTCGCATGTTTTAACAACAGTGGCATAATCATCTCTGAATGTTTTCAGACTGGGTCTTGGTGACTTTTTATCAGCAGCAGTGATGCAGGAAATGGCACACACAATCACAAAGAAAACTGGCGAGGGCATTCTGTAATGATGATAACATTAAAGAACAGATACGGAAATGATTATATTTACATACTAGTAGATGATAAGTATTATATGTAGTGATGGGAAATTGAAATTGATTTAATCACTATTATGTGGAACTATATGTATATAAAAGCAATTTTCAGGCCAACTACATTTGCATAATCCACACAATAGCAACCTCCGTTTGGGATACTGTATTATGTCAAGGCAAAGTAAATTTGTTATTGCATACTTGGAGATTTTAAGTTTTTGTGAAGTACTTCAGTCGTATACATGGAACTGAATGAACTTTTTCACTTGGGTCTTATATTCAGAGAGTACATAAAAGACAACACAGAGTCGTCCACTTCTGCTTTACACTTGGATATTCTATTGAAAGTAGATATTAACGGCAAACTAACAACTCAACTTTATGACAAACGGGATATTTTCAGCTTCTCCATCGTCAACTTCCCATATTTATATAGCAATATTAATATTCCAGTATCACCTGCATATGGTGTTTGTATCTCTCAACTGATTCGATACACAAGAGCTTGCTCTGTGTATGGTCGGTTGTTAAATCGAACAGTCTACTGAGAAAAAAGTTGATGTTACAGGGGTTCCAACAGTCTCGTTTTAGGTCAGCATTTCGCAAATTCTTTGGTTGTTATAACGACCTAGTTTGCCAATACAACTTATCATTGGGTCAAATGCTGTCTGACGTGTTTCATACCGATTCTTAGGCCGATCTTGGCACCCTGATTTTGACTATTGATTACTCTGTTTAACTGATCAAGATATAGGGCTCACGGCGGGTGTGACCGGTCGACATGGGATGTTTACTTCTCCTAGGCACCTGACCCCACCTCTGGTATATCCAGGGGTCCGTGTTTGCCCAACTCTCTATTTTGTATTGCTTATAAGAGTTACGAGATTGATCACTGTTTGTTATCTTCACCTTTCATGCATTCGGCATTTCTATTGTAA
Organism: Ostrea edulis; assembly: GCF_947568905.1. NCBI lineage: Eukaryota > Metazoa > Mollusca > Bivalvia > Ostreida > Ostreidae > Ostrea > Ostrea edulis. The sequence goes on along the minus strand of NC_079166.1, from coordinate 56,639,133 downwards.
TAGTTGTCAATGATAACTGTTGATCATTGCCATCTCAGCTCAGTAGGAAATTTGTTTAAGTACAACAAATCTGCTATCGTAACTCCATACTCGCTTTGTTAATTTTGAAAAAAGGACCAATTCGCTATTGATATTAATTTAGAAAGTGCCTATTGATATAGAATATAAAGATGTAATTGAAGAGAAATAGATATGAAGCAGGCAATTAGCATTGTGATTTTTTTCGGGGTGGGTGGGGGTGTTGTGTTCGCGGTTTAGGATTTAAATAACTCGCGGTTCCACAGGACCAGTCTGCTTCTCTCTCTTTCATGCCTACAAAATTACCTATGTAAGTTTGACCTTGATCTTTAACCTGAAGACCAACAAGCATCTTTATCTCAACATTGGGAACATGGGTACCAGTTTTGATTAATCTAGTACTTAGTCTACTGTTTTTATCTGACCCGCAATATTCCGAAAGACAGACGGACATTGTCATACAATGATATAGTCAATCTATGACGAGCCTTAAATTTTCCTCAATCTATTAAGTTTGAAAAGTTTCTTCGATTGCTTTTCCTTACCTTATTGCTAATACAACTTCCTCTGTAACTACGCTCAGGTAGTGAAAAACAATGACATAACCACTTTACTTTTATACATTTTACCATTGCATGCTAACCTGCTATTAGTAACAGCGTGTGTAAGCTGATACTATACTGTTGTATATGTGTAATTGTAAAATCCATATAGACTACCCAGCATGCAATTTTAGAGTCTTGCAAGTGACCGTAAAATACACTGTACTCTTGAATTACTTCAGTAAGACACGACATCAGGGACTGTAATGAAATTATTTAGTATATCTAGATTTTGATAATAATCCTAATTTCAGAATTTTCCATTGTGTTTCGTTCATATAGATAGGTTTTGTAAATTGATTGATTGATTGATAAAATTTTGGATTCAAAATATTTCACTTACCATTTCTTTTGATCTTTTACAATATACTGAAATATGTCTGGTACACTTGATGTTAGCAAAATTGTATCATAATTCAATTGTTTAGATCTATATAAACAATACTGCAGATGTCTGAAACTTAGATTGATTGATTGATTATATATGGATTTACGCCGTTTTGGCAATATTCCGGTCCTATTACGGCGGTTATATGAAATATGTTCGGTTGTGAGTGTTTGCGTTTCCCAGACGGCCCACAGTGAGTTAGATAGGCCATATAAATGATAATTAAAATCAGTTCAGTTTATTTCAAAGTACATGTATGGTGGATCGGAAATTCCGACCAAGAGATTAATTATTATTGACAAATAATGTTTATGTGACAAAGCGTATGCTATATTATAAGAATTCTTTCTTCTTACAAGGCTATTTTTCCTGGTAATTGATTTCCGTACAATTACATGTGACTAATTTTACAGCAACTTTTACTTGTATCAATTATTCCCATTTTGCTACATGTACATGTAACATATTTTACAGCCACCAAAAATACATGTTATTTCCTAATTACTAATGTTACACTATCCTTTGTTTTGGTCTGTGTTTATTAATCTGCTGTCTGAATTTTATTGAATTTTCCGGCTTTGCATTGCTCTGAACTGCTAAGTTGTGATCGACAAGTACTTAGTAACCGCATTCCGTTTTTCGTGATTGTATAGTGCTCAGTGCATTCTCCTCCTTCCCGTCAGTATCGGTCAGTTTGCTACACGCCTATGAATGGGGCTATGATACATGTATTTATTTATTCACCAATCAAGGACCCTCAGGGGTCATCTACATTTTAACAAGTAAACATTATAACTACATGATACAATATACACATGTATACCATATACACACATGTTAAGGATTTCTATATCGACATTGGTCTGGAATTGGCTTATGTAACAATAAAAATTGAAAATGTACTCTACAACAAGGAAGCTATATGGGTACCAAAGGACAGTGCCCGTGCCAAGTCAATCAGACTGACAGTCTTGTATCCTTAGTACCCTATGTGTGTAATCAGGTTATAACGGGTTTGAAGACGAGTCATAACACCGAAGCCCCGAATTTCCTCCATGTTGTACGGAAAGGGCATGCCTTTATTACACGATTGCGATGATTTCACACTTCAGTGTGTGTGACGTATGAATACAGTAATTCTTAATATATGTCCAATGGGCAGTATGCACTTAACAACAGTCTAGTACGGTCCTCGAATTCATTATTATTTTTCGTCCTTTGGAACTACCCCTGGTTAATGATTTCTTTAAATAGGAGTAAACACATTGTATTTCCTGTCGAGATACAGCATCTATCAACCGGTATGGCATGTCAAACGTTGCAATATTTGATCTTTTCCATTTGTATTGTATAATTTTCCATTTGTATTCTATATTTTCCATTTGTATTGTATAATTTTCCATTTGTATTCTATATTTTCCATTTGCATTGTATAATTTTTCATTTGCATTGTATAATTTCCATTTGTATTGTATAATTTTCCATTTGTATTCTATATTTTCCATTTGTATTGTATAATTTTCCATTTGTATTCCATATTTTCCATTTGTATTATATATTTTTTTCGTTTTGCATTGTATAATTTCCATTTGCATTGCAAAATCTTTCATTTGTATTGCATCCGAGGGATTGTTTATTTTGATTTGTTACGAAGGATTTCATTAGTTTAGGTCCCACTTATATTTAGCCGTGACGTACCACAAATAGACTTACTATGCTACATGTACGTGCACAGTGGCGTAGACTAGCAGTGGTTTTTTTTAACGTGTCAACGCCTGTCGCAACACGGGATGTCTGCTTTTAAGGTCACATTATCCGAAAGATCTGTGATTCTCACATTTAGATAGCAATGCGTATGGGAAAGTATTAACTGGTTTGATGTAGCCATGACACGAGTAGAACTCGAACATGCGACCTCACGGTTACGAATCAAAGGATATATCACTGAACTACCGCGATCGGTTCCATATAAGGACTAGTTGAAGATACATGTAGCTAGCAATGTGGAATCTTGCGCCGGGAGACCCCCCCCCCCCCTTCCTTCACAAACATGATATTTTATATATAGATGTCAAAAAAGCATGCATGTGCGTTTTATTTTGTCAAAACGCACTTGTTCCAGGGGACTTACAGGGGCGGATCCAGGAATTGCAGTTACGGGGGCGCCACTTTATGAGGCAGGGGGTCTGGGGGCGCCTTGAGGCGGCCCCCAGTGGGTCCAGGGGGCGAAGCCCCCGAAAGCTGGATTTTACAGATTTTATAGGGCTTGAAATATGTCATTTTTAATAAAGTAAAATTAGTAAAATGACGCAAATTTTAAGGGTTTCTGGAAAAATTACCAAATTCGATAAACGATAACTCCATTGAATAGTTGTAACAAGCCAAACTCGATGTTAACAATTGGCTGATTGGTAGGGACCCAAGGGCCGAATTAAGTCCCCCCGAATCTACTGAATTCTGACTAAATAAAAATGTGCATGCTTTTCTGGAGAGTTCTATTTTAAAAAAAAGGATCAGGGAGTGGGGGATTCGCCATTACTAGAGCTAGCTACGTATTTTCAAAAATAACTAGTCCTACATGGACCTGATCGCGGTAGCTCAGTAATATATCGCTTGGTTTGTGGGCGAGAGGTCGTGAGTTCGAGAACCGTTACTGTCATTGCCGCATCAAACCTAAGACATAAACAAAGACAGTGATTGCTCCTTTGCCAAACACTCGGCATTTAAAAATGAGAATCACGGGTCTTTCCGTAATAACCTTAAAAACAGATATTCCCTATCGCTGCACAGGCGTTGGCACGATAAAGAACCGCCCTGTGTGCTGAGCACGTCTACAGATGTGGTACATCAGTGACGTTAACTAATGAAATCCTTCGTAACAAATCAAAATAAACATTCCCTGGATACAATCCAAATAAAAAAATATACAATGCAAATGGAAAATATCGAATACAAATGGAAAATTATACAATACAAATGGAAAATATAGAATGCAAATGGAAAATTATACAATACAAATGGAAATTATACAATGCAAATGAAAAATTATACAATGCAAATGAAAAATTATACAATGCAAATGGAAAATATATAATACAAATGGAAAATTATACAATACAAATGGAAAAGATCAAATATTGCAACGTTTGACATGCCATACAACCGGAGCTAAATGTGAAGGTGTGAACTCCTTTCATACTTGAGAAGAAAAGCACATTTACAATCAAAGTACTTAAAGTACTGAGAATCGCTAGACTTGGCTTATAATGATGCTGTATGGATATACAAGTTATTACAGTACTATTAACATATCAAATCAAAATGTTCAATAATTTGCTGCAATTGCTAAGCAAAGGAAAGAATAAGATATTGGAGTTTGGAACACTTTTCTAAACAATTATAAATGCATGCTATACTAGTATTTTTAGATGGGGATTTCCTTATGAAATATTTTTCACGAAATGGAAAAAATGAAAATGTCTTATAGTAATTCATATTGTTGTTCGATTTAGTTAGATCCTTATTGTAAAAATTATGTTATTTAAGAAATGAACGAAAGCGATTCACAGAGAATTTGCCTCAAATCCAAATCCGTTCATATTGACCATGAACAGCTCAAAAGTGCTTCTATTTTGTTGCATAAAACGAAGTCTTCTGTCACAGTCGTAATTGTGACGTACGTCAACACATATACATGACAGCACACTTCGTCTCACCCTGCCTTTTAAATCAACATTGCAAGGCGCACTGTATTTTAGAGGTTGGATACCGCAAGATTGGGATGATAATCCACGTAAGTTTACAATCTTAATCCAAAGGTGTGACCTGCGAGATCTTTTAAGCTAGTTCATAATCTGTTCATAGTCATTATGAACGAACTGTGTCGCGTGCTGAAATTGGTTGGTTCATAGAGGAACATGCGATTTGTGATATAAATATAACGTAATGGGACTGTTAAATTAATGAAATGACCGCATTTTGCAATGATATACATATTATGCATAAAACGTTTGCTGGAATAAATTACAATTAAACTCGTTTGATATGTGAAAAGTGCACCTTTTTATCAAATGACATCTAAGAAGAAGAATATTTGGTTTTTCCTCAACACAATGTTACCACAAAATACCACTTAGAGAAACATTAAAAACCATTAACTCAAAAGAATTTTCATTCCTCTGATAAAATGTTAGAAATATGTCTCATCATTTCATCTCGATCAAATGCAATTGTATTTCTCGACAATCACAAGAATGTTCTCAAATAATTCGAAAACAATTCTAAATCATTTGATAAATTCTTACATATTTGCATCGTAGCATTCCAATTTTCTGAAATGATTCCGAAGGTATTTTCATTCGCCTGATATACCTCATTATCTAAATCAAATTTAAGTGTATAATCTCAAAAATTATATCTCACATTCTAAAGAAATGTTAAAATCGTTTTAATTCCACTTAAAGTTTTACATAATGTATCTTGTATTTTTCAAAACTGTTTTTGATTTTTAATCTCCTAGTATCACCCTTCTTAAAACATGTGAAAGTAATTTCTTTTTCCCAAACAATTTCTTAATTATTCCTAGAACTTGCATTATATAAATGTATCCATGCAATCCATGGTGTCCTAGATGGGGATTAAGCCCTCTATCGCTTCCACTATACATTATGAATATCTATATATGCTATATAATATTATGTAACAATAATTCCTTTATATGACCTAGAAACCCATTATTTGAGGTGTCCTGCCTCTAGTAGCGTAGCGCACGGTAAACGATGAACTCTTTTGTGTAGAATAAATAAAATTTCTAAATTGAACAATACCATCGCTGCCAATACTTTCCCTGTTTCTAATTATACACAATAATGTACTACATAAGATTTGATATATAATAATTGACACATGTATATGATGTTGTAATTACTGTGCTATAGATGTGTCCAATCCAGGGACCCCTGACACTCTAGGCGAGGATTAAAATGGGGCACTTGATAATAAAAGAAAGAAATTTAGGCTTAGATCTATATGATTAGTATTATATTATAATACGAGTAAAATTGCTGTACCAGAACACACTTTGAACGAAAGTTTGATACTCAACAACGTCCACGGGCCTCATCACTGTTTTCATTTTCTTATCAATACAATGAATACATGTTTGATGTATGATAATGTGACATATCAACAGAGGTAGATTCATTTCATGCACAGTCAACAGTTGATATTGTTAATCTGTCTTTAGTAGTCTATTTCATACAAATCACAGGTAGGATACTCGGTCCGATGAAAAATAAAAGCAAAAATAAAACGCGGAACGGAACACGGAACAGAAAAAAAAAGGGATCGGGAAATTCAAAATATATAAATCATATAGTTTTCTTAAAAAGCGATACAAGCTGTAACTGACGGCAAATAAATTATAAAATCAAAGAACAAATATTTTTCATATCTGTGCTTGAATATATATAACTGTAACGTGTAATGTGGGTTCAAACCACGGATAATAATTTTTCTTTAACGTTTCCTGCGTTTCTAAATGATTGCATTAAACTATAGTTCTAAACAATGATAATAAATCAATTTGAATCAAACACTGTGATTATTTCCTTATTGATTTATTATATGATTTTCCTCTAACTATTCCTTGCCTAGTCTAATCACTCGTGTTTCAGCCTCTGGTCTGAACCCACTGTTTCAAACTACAAGTTTAAACCCTTTTTTTATTTGAGCATTTACTCCCGGGGAATCTTCTGAAAGAATAATGTCTCAAATGGTCCACCCGCAGTAATTTGAGGTCCCGCATATGAGACAATAAACCTTACCTAAATTCTGGATGTGAGATACGATCTTCTCTCTTCTCCGTCTACCAGCAAAAAAAAAAAAAAACAAAACAAAAAAAAAAAAGAAAAAAAAGATTGATCCTGATTGCCTCATTTACATAATCAAAGGAATTTTCATTACATAACTCCATAGAATCAGATTGAATCTGAAGCACTAAACCTGTCAAATCAGCAGAAAATGTCGATTCATGAATCATTGTCATCCTGTCAGTAATTCCTGCTTGTTATCCCCGATGTGGATTGACCTCGGAGGTCACCAGTTCTGGAAAAATCGAGCGAGAGGTACTGAGCACGTGTTAGATTTGTAAACAATTTAACATACCAATTTTGTTGAAAATGCACTCTCAAAATTTAATTGAATGGCACATTTGCGTAATTATTAATTTCTTACACTTATATAGTACTTCTTGTTATTCATGAAACGAAGTAATATTTAAAAAAAACAACGACACGTGTAGTTACTCACGCCAGTTTCCGTCTTGGTATATGATCTCAGTCTCAGCAATCCGATTATGTTCGGCAATCATCGTTCCCATGTCGATGTATACGACGCAGTGGCGGTTTATACAAATCGCTCATTCTAGGTATGCTCTCAAACAACATTTCCCTGTTTACTTTGCTGAATCTTTCTTCAGATCTTTGGGATTATATTAGTTATACCGATAGGTGTTATTTGGAATATGATTGGATAATTGAAAAAATAACGTCAGGTTGTATTGCTAAATAACGAAATATAGCATAGCAGGTAGAGTTTGTCTTTATACATGCATTAATGAATATCAATGCACATTAATTTATATTAATGAAAATATGATATGTTATTCAATTATTTTACACAATGTATTAAAATTTGTTGTGCCATAACACATTATGCAATTAGCGCATTCTATATAATTTGAAACTTTTCAAACAAAAAGCATTGTGAGCATCAAATATCACTGTATTAAAAATAAATTACAATTAGACACATACAGTGAAGAAATACACTAACCAGTAAGTCTACGTTTTAATGAGGAATATCTAGCACGTATATAAGATAATACTTAACAAGAAACATTGGTATATGGCGTGTAAAACGTTGCACTATTATATTAATCTTGTTATTCATATTCGAAAACTTGTAATTTATATTCTAAAGCATATCATTCATATTCGAAAAGTTGTTATTCATATTCGATAATTTTATCATTCATATTCAAAAACATGTCATTCTTATTCAATAAATTGTTATTCATATTCTAAACTTTTCATTCATATTCAAAAACATGTGATTCATATTCGATAATCTTATCATTCATATTCAAAAACATGTGATTCATATTCGATAATCTTATCATTCATATTCAAAAACATGTGATTCATATTCGATAATCTTATCATTCATATTCAAAAACATGTGATTTATATTCGATAAGCTTATCATTCATATTTGATAATCATATCATTCATATTCGATAATTATGTTGTTTATATTCGACAATCATGTCATTCATATTTGATAATCTTGCTATCCATATTCAAAAGCATGTAATTCATATTCGATAATTATGTATATGTCATTCTTTCTTATTCAATATAATTTGCCTTCTGGGTAATATGACGCAATTTGAGACGGTTGTAAACTGAATTTTCATTGGTTTGAAAAGCGAAAGTAAGTAATGGCGGGAGTTGCTGCATATCAGGCATCATTACATGCACTGATGTAGTTTATCTTGTAAGCATTGTTAGAAGTTTGCAGTTCTGTAATCAATCAATAGACATTCATGACCTATGAATGTGCTGCGTACACGTGGTCCAGATATGGTAACACCATAATCTACTTTCATTTTCACATACATGTACCCAATGAGCAGAGACTTTACAAACAGATAATATTACCCACAATGCAAATTATATTGAATAAGAATAAAAACAATTATCGAATAAGAATGACATGATTATCGAATATGAATTACATGCTTTTTTATATGAATAGCAAAATTATCGAATATGAATGATATGATTGTCGAATATAAATAACATAATTATCGAATATAAATGACATGATTATCGAATTGAATGATAAGATTATCGAATATGAATCACATGTTTTTGAATATGAATGATAAGATTATCGAATATGAATCACATGTTTTTGAATATGAATGATAAGATTATCGAATACGAATCACATGTCTTTGAATATGAATGATTAGATTATCGAATACGAATCACATGTTTTTGAACACGAATGAAAAGTTTAGAATATGAATTACAACTTATTGAATAAGAATGACATGTTTTTGAATATGAATAACACATTTTAGAATAAGAATAACACGTTTTTGAATATGAATGATAAAATTATTGAATATGAATAACAACTTTTCGAATATGAATGATATGTTTTAGAATATAAATTACAAATTTTCGAATATGAATAACAAGATTAGTATAATAGTGCAACGTTTTACACGCCATATTGGTACAAGCACCAAATGTATGGGCCAGAAAATTTTCGGGAAGTATAAGAACTAAATATTTTTAAAAAAGGTGTTCCAAAGAATTCTTTTGTTTAAAAGCGCGAGAAAATTACAACGCAATGGTTGGTAAAATTTAGAGAAATGTTGATCACATCCGAAGATGAACGAACTTAATGAAAAGAATCGTTGAAGTAACAATTTATTGGTAGCTGAATATTACAGCGAGTCTGATACAAGATATTTTAAACTTAATTCGTAATACCAAAGTCAACAGCAGGCTATAATAGAGTTCACGCTTGTCCGATCGATCAACCGCATGCGGAAAGCCGGGGTTCGAATCCCGGTCCCGACAGACCTAAGTCGTTAAAACAGGTAGTGACAGTTCCATCGCCAAACGCTCGTCATCAAGCGTGAATGTCAAGGGTCCTCGGAGATAACCTTAGAAACGAATGTCCCGTGTCACAGTAGGTGTGACACGATAAAGAAACCTCACTGCTCAATGGCCGTAAGCGCCGAGCAATGACCTAAATTTGAAGCCCTTCACCGGTCTTGGTGACGTCCCCATATGAGTGGAAATTCTCAAGAGAGACGCTAGACAAGATACAATCAATCAACGATGGATCGATACAAAATACGTTTGTCCAAATAATCGATATACATGTACCTCGCCTCGACTAAATATGATTTCTTTTCCGTTATGATGCATGTCAACATTTCTGATCTTGGCAGTTTCCATAATGTCACGTGGTAAAAATTCTTATATTTGAATAAAAAGACCTCTAAATGGGATACATTTTTCACAATGCAGCGCGAGTTATTTCCCCCTGAATACAGGGGACGCACAACATGTTGCGGTCCTCAATCCATAGCGTCAATATAAGGATTTGCTATATCTGATTGTAATGAAGTGCCAGTTAAGGGATTTTTCTGTAATTAATGAAAACTAATGTGACTGCAAAATAATTGTAGTCATTGATTTTATTTATGTGTCCATTGTGTGATTTTTTTTCCACAGGCAATGTTGGGTCATGATGTAACAAATTCTGTAAATATTAGTCACCTACTTGTGTGGATTAGGGTCTTCAGCATAACATTAAATTCTTCATTATTAATTCTTATTATTTTGAACGACCAAAACACAATTAGATATGAAGAATTTACATGTGCAACCAACGCATGCACATTACATTAGCGGATCTAGAGGGGGTACGGAGGTTGCAACACAAACACACACACCTTTAATATTGGTTAAAAAGGAGAATGCGAGAGAAAAAGACATACTATCAGAGAATGGTATTTATATTTTTCCGGGAACATCATTACTGTGTAGCGGACAGCCGGGTTCGATCGTCGGTGGCCAGATATCTCAGTCCGTAGAGCACCTGACTAGAGATTCAGGGGGCCCGGGTTCGGATCCCGGTCTGGACCGTTACATTTTTTTCCTTCCTGTTATATTTGGTACCATGACCAGCCCCTGGAACTGACAGGTGAAAAAGCCTGCCAGGGGATTAAGATCCAGGGTTGATGTCTTCAAGTGTGAAGACATTTAAGGCGGGAGTAATGTAGCGGTTAGCCGGGTTCGATCGCCGGTGGTCATATAGCTCAGTTGCATGGTAGATCACATGACGAGAGATTCAGGGGGCACGGGTTCAAATCCCGGTCTGGTCCGTTGCATTTTCTCCCTTCCTATTACAACTGCATTGCATTGGTTGTAGGATAAAAATCCAAATTTAAATAGTTAGGGAAGGGGGAGGTTGAAAACTCCTGTAAGTTTATGTCATCCGACATCGATTTTCTCAGACTGATTAGTATTATTCTCAACATTACTCAAATTTAGTTGCAAAGGGTTGGGGGTGTTAATGAAAACTATGTGAAATTATTTTTTTTTGTCAGAAATTGAACTTGTCTAGAGCGGGACCATTAGTCTTTGGACATTTACGTTTAGAACACCCTTGTGTTTGTTGTTTTTGTTATAGAGATACTGGAAACTGGACCATACGTTTTCAATTGCTGTGATATATTTCATTTTTCCAGAGCGGGACCATTCGTTTCGAGACATGTGAAATACATTTTTGTGTTTTTTCACTACGAGTGCTTGTAACGGGACCATATGGTTTTATTATACTTTCATGTAAAATACTCGAACCTGATTGGTCGAGAAGCATTTGAAAAAACATATTGTTACCCTCTGAGAACAAAAAACACGCGCCCCAGGGTGATAGTATCTAGCAACGGGTAACAGTACTTGACAACGGGTGATATTATAAAAAATTATCACATGCGTCAAATTTATGCGCGTACGGTTCGCCGTAGATTGCTAGACGACGTCGTTTGAGCGTTTGTAATAAACGCGAGTACCCGCATCGAAATACGAAATATCGCATGACAGTGATTGATCAAATGTCAACAGACGTAAGTTTTTCTGCTTTCCAGTTTACATAACATTTAGTATAATAAAACAAATATTGCATGTAGATGAGGGTAACATTGAAATTTTCACCCCTCGAGAAACCATTGTCAACCTCGGCTACGCCTCGGTTGACAATGGTTTTCTCGGGGTGAAAATTTTCAATGTTACCCTCAACTACATGCAATATTTATATATTGGCAGTGTGACATCTTTGTGTTGTCCTGAGCAGGACTTACCGTCTCTGGACGTTTATGTAGGACTCATGTATGGGGTTGTCCCTGTATGTTGCTTGAAACAAGTTGATTTATCTTCGGGCCACTGACATTATATTATTTGCTCGGTGCTACTTTAATTTGTTTATCGCATTGCATGGCTCTTAATGACACTCAATTGATATACCGTGTCCTATTTTGTTTGTCCAGAGCGGGACCATACGTATCTAGACATTCATATATGGCACCAGGCCTGGGGCCAATTACATAGCAATGCAATGCATTACATTTCCATTACTTAGAAAATTTGAAATTACTATAACCATTACTCCTATTTTGAAATGTTATGCATTACATTACACATTACCCGAGAGTTCATTACATTACACATTACATAACATTCTGATATTTAAAAAAAAAAAAATTAGATAAAAAGAATTTCTTTTTAATGATTGATGTATTTTTAGATATACAGACACTCTAGCACACAAAATATTCATCAATTTTAGGAAACGCATCTAAGTTTTTCATTGCACTTGATTGTCATCAATGTTTCAAAAGACAATATACATGAAGTTTATCTTTTTGTTCATAAGGTCTAAAAGTCAATCACTTTTATAATGAATTAATTAATCTAAACAGAAATGAAAGTAAAATGTATATATAAGAACGCACGTCATGGAATATGCTGATGTAAAGCATCGCAGTACATGCCCTCACATATTTTCGAAACTGAATGTTTCATAAAATAATCCTTGTATTCATACACATAATACATGTTTGAATAATTTCTTAATTTCTATTGACGATAGTACAGCAAACTCCCCGTCGAGGCCTCATTACGTCACCTACGTACATACCTCTCCTCAAACTCCCCGTCGAGGCCTCATTACGTCACCTACGAATAGACCTCTCCTATGTGACGCACCACAATATACAGATTTGTATATTGTGAGTCCGCGATTATCACGTAGACAAATTACACTAAAGAAGTAGTTCGCAGTTAAAAGTTTGAAGATATTAATATTAAGAGCATTAATATAAAAGTATGGATTTTATTTTAAACATAAAATGATCAAAAGATCATTAAAAAGTAGGGATACTGTTCAACTTATTGTGTAAAATAATGAACTTGATGTTTACGTTCTTGTTTTGAAAGTTGTTTACGTTTGACGTTATGTTTTTTCGTTATTCTACAGTGACGTCACAGTATACGCGGCCTAAGAAATCGCTATCCCATAATGCCTAAGTGGAAGAGTTTGGTTTGTGAGCAAACGAACTCTGGTGGAAGTTTGTACCTCTCCTATGTGACGCAGCACAATATACAGATTTGTATATTGTGAGTCCGCGATTATCACGCGGACAAATAACAATAAAGAAGTAGTTTGTAGTTAAAAGCTTGAAAATATTGACATTAAGAGCATTAATATAAAAGTATGGATTTTATTTTAAACATAAAATTATCAAAAGATCATTAAAAGGTATGGATACTCTGTTCAAATTATAGTGTTTAATGTTTACGTTCTTGTTTTGAACTGTTTACGTTTGACGTTATGGTTTTTTCGTCATTCTACAGTGACGTCACACAGTATACGCAGTATAAGAATTCGCTATCCCATAATGCCTAACTGGATGAGATTGGTTTGTGAGCAAACGAACTCTGGCTGAAGTTTGGATAGTACAGAAAACGTCTAGCCAATGAAAAGCAGTATTTGTGCTGTGGAATTCTTGCTCGGTCAACATCACGATAACATGGAATTGCAATATCATAAGGGTATTTATTCTGAAGTAAAGATTACAAACAATAATCACTATCATTGACTGTCCATGCGCATCATCAAATAATCAAATTGTTAGAAGATTATAATCTATAATTTTGTTCAAAAATAAAAAACATATTCCATGTATCAATGTGATTTAGAATTTTCTCTTTATTTCATTTTTGTGAACATGTTGACATTTATAACATGAAACCAGCAAATGAACTATATAATTTGTATATATAGGAGGTTGCAGACCAACTGTAAACCCAGGCTCTTTGTCCTGCTTCCATTCTTACAATGGGCATTTTAGTGCATAACATGACAAGTCCATGACTGTTATTATGACAATGATTTAAAGCATTCCGTTTGCCGTTCACCTTCAGAGCGGTGTATGCAGGTTTGCTTGCATGTGTCGCTATTGTCCACTCAAAGACATAGACCCCAGATTTCGGTGCAGTGAAGACCCCCTTTGCTGCGTTGTAGCCACCTCCTATGTTTAGATCTACACTGTTGAACATGGCCCTGGTCTCACCACTAATAGAGTGTGCAGAACTTGTTTTTGCATTGAATGCTACAATGGCGTTTCCTGGAAACAAATTCAATACCAATTGAACGTTCTTGAATTACATTTAATTCTTAGTAGGTGCATGTATATGTAAAACTTATACGGTACCAATTTTGATGCACCAGATGCGCATTTCGACAAATAATGTCTCTTCAGTGATGCTCAACCGAAATGTTTGAAATCCGAAATAACTATGAAGCTTTAGAGCTAAATATAGCCAAAAACAGCGTGCCAAAAAAGTGGAGCCAAATTCGTCCAAGGATAAGAGCTATGCATGAGGGAGATAATCCTTAATTTTGAAATGAGTACTTATCTACTGGGCTGTAGAGACCCTCGGGAACTAACAGTCCACCAGCAGAGGCCTCGACCCAGGGGTCATAATGTAAAACTTATACGGTACCAATTTTGATGCACCAGATGCGCATTTCGACAAATAATGTCTCTTCAGTGATGCTCAACCGAAATGTTTGAAATCCGAAATAATTATGAAGCTTTAGAGCTAAATATAGCCAAAAACAGCGTGCCAAACAAGTGGAGCCAAATTCGTCCAAGGATAAGAGCTATGCATGAGGGAGATGATCCTTAATTTTGAATATCTTAATGAAAGATCAGAATTATACCTTGAATTGCTTATAAAGATTTACCTCTGATGGCTTTACATCTATCTTTCACATAACCAACAGCCTCGCATGTTTTAACTACAGTGGCATAATCATCTCTGAATGTTTTCAGACTGGGTCGTGGTGACTTTTTATCAGCAGCAGTGATGCAGGAAATGGCACACACAATCACAAAATTAGTAGCGAAACGCATTTAAAGATAATTACATGTATCAGAATATTCATGCCTCACATTTACACTTATGTAGTATACATACTGTATCGATAAAACACACACACCTTCAAAAAAAAAAACATCCAAAAAATTTCTCAGTATTGGAGACATTTAATCCATTACCTGAATATCAGTAAATATAATTTTCCTAGCAGATTGAATAATGAAAAACGTCATTTTTCCTGAAATGCACTAATTAAATCTGTGTATAATTCTATTAGAATTTACCCTTCGTGTTAAAGTATGAAATAAAAAGACGTATCTTTATAGGGTTTAAAAGTGTAATTTTTTGTACAATTACACACACACACAACATGAAAATAAAATGTGATAATATATTTACATTTATACCATATTGGGGGCGAGCTGTCTCAAGAGAAAGGGTGACTTGTCCTGAGAGAGGGCGAGTTGTCCTGGGAGGGGGCGAGTTGTCTTGGGGGTGAGTTGTCCAGCACCATGTATCAAATATGGAGCTAGCTTAGTAAAGTTCTAGGGACTCAACGGTGCCTGTTTATTCTAAATCTTTCTCGGAAATCACCCAATCTATACAAGGGTAGTATTGCCTCAACATTTTCTTCTTTTGTCGCCGTTTTAATGAGTATTGGAAGAATTGAGCATGGGCATATTTACACTCTCATGCAAATGATGATACGTTGAAATATCTTCTTCTGACGGTAAGAATAAATCAAATAGATACGTAAGAGTTATGTCTGCTATTTTTGATTTTTTTAAAACCGAAACTTTTCATTTAGTACCAAACTATCAAACCGGTTTCGAACTTAATGTAAACTATTTTCAAACCATGAACCTAAACTCAAACTAGTTTTTGATCAAGAAATTCGCCCAGCGTTGTATTTCCTGTCAATATACAACATAGATCGTCAGGAGCTAAAGGTGAACGTCTAATTTTGTTCAGGTGTGAACTCCCCTCATACCTGAGAACAAAAGCACAGATAGAAAAAAGAAAACGTTCACTTTCTTCAGAAAATATAGATGTATTCTGAACAAATGTACTGGTTGAATTTCATGTCCCAGAAATTTCAACCCCGATGCAAACAATGCGAGAAATGAGCTAAAACTGTCAAGCAAAATTGGAATGCTGTGTTATGTATTTCCTCAAGATTTTTAAATATACTTCTATAATTTAAAAAAATGTAGTTAATTGCATCCGTCAGAGTAATTGAGAGCAATTAATTACATTGGTTAAAATCAACGTAATTGTATCTGCAAGTATATCACAAAATTATTAATGTAATTGATAGAATATATATTCAATGTAATTGATCCCATCACTTGTGGTGGGTTTTCAAAATACAATGTATATTTCAACCAAATTTACATTACTTGCAATAGTTCATGTTTATTCATATATGCATAGCAGTTCCATAAATTCAGATATCAGAGACACTGAAATGACATTATTTCTTTGGTGTCACCTTTGTTTCTGTGTCATTCAGTAGTTCGTAAACGGAACTCATATCAGTAATAATCTCCTACTTTGTTGTCCAGAACGGAACCCTACATTTCCTGACAATAAGATATGGCACATTTATGTGTTTTTACACTGCAAGTTGATTAAAACGGGACCATATGGTTTATAATGGTGATATTTTTGTTTGTCCAGAATGCCCCATTCTGGTCGATGTTGTATGACAGATTTTTGTCACTGTGATTTGGTTGTGATAGTACCATATATTTTTAAGGATATGGTGATATTTTTTGTATATCCAGAGTGGGACCTTACATCTTTGCACATTAACGTTTAGAGCGTCTTTGTGTTTGTTTGTTGTTTTGTCACTGAGTCTCTGGAAACTGGACGATATGTTTTCAAGTGATATGATATATTTCATTTCTGCAGAGCGGGGCCATTTGTCTGGGATATATTGATACATTTTTGTGTGTTCACTGCGAGTTGCTTGTAACGGGACCATACGTTTCTGGCACTGTGACATATTTGTGTTGTCCTGATCAGGACTTACCGTCTCTGGACGTTTATGTATGACTCATGTATGGGTTTCTCCCTGTGTATTGCTCGAATTAATGTTAATATATCTTCGAGCCACTGACATCATATTATTTGCTTGGCGCAACTTTTATTTATCTATCGCATTGAGTGGCTCGTAATGACACTCAATTGACATATCGAGTCCTAATTTGTTTTTCCAGAGCCGGACCATATGTATCTAGACATTTATGTATGACATATATATATATATATATATATATATATATATACTGTAAACGTACTTTTTTTCCACACGTTCATAAGTCCGCGGAATCACAATTTCTGTTTATTCCGAGGGTAGAAAATTGGGCGAATTTCTTAGATTGCCACTTAGTGTCTTTCATTTACTTAAAGTACGCTGGGATAAATTTCCGCGGAAAATTTGCGACCGCATACATAGCGTAAATTAATACCGCGCGGAATATATATATATATATATATATATATATATATATATATATATATATATATATGTGTGTGTGTGTGTGTGTGTGTGTGTGTGTGTGTGTGTGTGTGTGTGTGTGTTTTCTTTGTGACTTGTTTGTAACAGGATCATACGTTTTCAAGTATTGTAATATATTTTGTTTGTCCAGAGCGGGGTCGTTCCGTGGGGATCGGGGTTAGAATAGGTCCTCAGTATCCCTTACTTGTCGTAAGAGGCGACTAAATGTGGTGGTCATTCGGATAAGACCGCAAAAACCGAGGTCCTGTGTCAAAGCAGGTGTGGCATGATAAAGATCCCTCCCTGCTCAAAGACCATAAACACCGAGCATTGCCCTAAATTTTGCAGACCTTCACCGGCAACGGTGACGTCTCCATATGAGTGAATAATTCTCGAGCGGGACGTTAAACAATATGCAATGTACAATCAATCTATGTAACTGGGCCTTACGTTTTTGGCACTGTCTTATTTTATTGCCGTTGAAGAGGATCGTACTTCTTTGGAAATTTACAATTGGTACATACATAGGTTTTTGTGCCTGTAAGTTGTTTGAGACGGGATCATACATTTTCACCTTGCGCTTATTGAATTTTCTGTTTCATTATATACTTGTACAGGTTTTCTACGTTCACAAGTCCTCATTTACATGATATATTCAGGGGGGTTTGTCCTTCAACAAAGTTTCTTAGATACTGCATATCAGTACTTCATTAATGAAGATGTTTTTTCTGTAGCATTTAAAATCAGCAACACAGTTAATTTTAACGCTGCAAATATTAAGGGTTACACGTTCAGAATTGAGACAGCTACTTGTTCAGCCTTGTTTGGATATTCTGAAAACTAAACAGGTGAGTTTGAACTGAGTTGGTTCTCACTGGTACATTTGTATGCACTTCCAAACTGTAGTTACCCTCCCTGGTGTGGGAGTTAAGTAGTTCAACAGCTACCCATCGTGTTTATTAGGCATGCTAGAAGTTGTCTGCTGTTATTGGATTTATGGACAGTTCAGAAGTTGTCTGCTTCCCATCATGTTTAAATGTTCGACATTCTAGACAGGCCAGAAGTTATCTGCTGTCATTGGTTATTTCAACATTTTTTTTATCCTTAAGACATTGTTTCCTTCTCATCTTGCTCATTGCAATTGGTTATTGGTGACAGTTTGGAATCTGTATGCTGTCTCCATGTCTTTGTAGCTATGCTTTTATATCCAGGTAGACAGGTCTGAATGTGTCCACTGTCTTACCCTGTTGGCTCCAGATGACGTTTTGTTCATGTCTGACAGACTTAGTGTTTGTGGTGACTTTGCTGGTTCTTTTTATATATTGTGTCACAAAACCATATGTATAGGTATTCCCAGTTTATCCACTGGTTATTTGCATAAACGTCAAGCCGCCTTTGGGTGGGTTTTTGGATTGTGGCCTTTGGTTGGTTGTTACCCACTATTTTATTAGGACAGACAGCTATTTTTTGGCATTTAACATGTTTTGATTCCTAATATCAATAGTTTGTATCTTCCGGGAATAATGGGACAGCTTACATAATGCGATACCAAATTGATATATTCAAGGTGTGCTAGGCTACTGACACTTATGTTCAGTATTTTGTAGATATAACTGGATATTTTTATTGCGTCATTTAATAACAAATGGCAAGTTTGAATTCAGTTGGTGTTGGGTTCTGTCTACCTCAAATAAAACGAAAGCAAAGTCTCGTTAGCAATGTTTCTAACGTCGGAACATAAAGTAATTAAGAATCACTGCAGCCTCATTTCAAGTTTTATACTCCACACAACTATACGTTGCGGAGGGTATAATGTTTTTTACCCGTCCGTCAGTCCCTTTTTTGTCGGCGCAACTCCCCTGAGACTGCTCAACAGAAATGCGTGAAACTTTGTAGTTAATAAGGACACAGTGTAGATGTGCATATTCCCAGAAAATTCTTATTGAAGATTTTTTCTGGGAGTTATGCCCCTATTGAACTTAGAATTTTGAGTCTGTCTGTCCTGTTCTTGCAGTAATGCATAACATTCAAGTTACCATTCATTATGTAAGGCATTGTCAAGCAATGTTGAAGCGTGGGGTATGTGAGCTTGCTCACTTCTGTTTTTTTTTTCATATTCTAAGCTTGAAGGAAAAAACCGTTTAAATCCACAATCATGTTATCAAAATCTAAAAAGTAGTGCAGCCATTGGGGGGTTGTGTATGGACTGTATTCTACGTGAGGCGTTACCCCCTTATGGCAACCTTCAGAAATACATGTGCTTATTCTTTATATATATTTTGCCTATTGATACATAATATATGTGTTGTCAATTAAGACAACTTATATTCTAGATGAATATAATTACATGTATCGGGGGAAAAACAAAAAAGCTGATATTTTGATACAAGCTCATTTTATAGAAGGTTTCATACTCATCGCATGTATGTATTTTTGTTCAGAATCTGTTATGAAAACTATAATATGCATGATAATTCAATTTGTTTTAGACAGATAATATGTTGAGTATATACATGTACATCAATTCTTTCATATTATTGTTATATGCTAATAAAACAATATACTTTCAAACAAAAATATATAAAAACTAACATGCAACAATTGCTACAACTGAATTAAATATCCGCAATATTTGAATATACAACAGAGCATTCATAAACAAAGTATTTTAATTTCAGGTGTTAATGTAATCATAAAATAAAATCCACAAACAACTCAATAAAACGAAGAGCCTGTATATTAGTTTAATATGATTGCTAAACAATTAAAGCTATGTTTGATAAATGACTGGTGAAACGGAACAATAAAAATAGATAAAAATGCTATGATGACAACAATGGACCTCATGAGATGTAGCTTCCTTTAAAGATTTCAGTTCATCCTCCACGTCGAGGTCTGTGATTCTGATGTGTATGGTAGTGTCTCTAGATATCATCATCTGATGTGTATGGTAGTCTCTCTAGATATCATCATCTGATGTGTGTGGTAGTCTCTCTAGATATCATCATCTGATGTGTGTGGTAGTCTCTCTAGATATCATCATCTGATTTGTGTGGTAGCCTCTCTAGATATCATCATCTGATGTGTGTGGTAGTCTCTCTAGATATCATCATCTGATGTGTGTGGTAGTCTCTCTAGATATCATCATCTGATGTGTGTGGTAGTCTCTCTAGATATCATCTGATGTGTGTGGTAGTCTCTCTAGATATCATCATCTGATGTGTGTGGTAGTCTCTCTAGATATCATCATCTGATGTGTGTGGTAGCCTCTCTAGATATTATCATCTGATGTGTGTGGTAGTCTCTCTAGATATCATCATCTGATTTGTGTGGTAGCCTCTCTAGATATCATCATCTGATGTGTGTGGTAGTCTCTCTAGATATCATCATCTGATGTGTGTGGTAGCCTCTCTAGATATCATCATCTGATGTGTGTGGTAGCCTCTCTAGATATCATCATTTGATGTATGTGGTAGTCTCTCTAGGTATCATCATTTGATGTATGTGGTACTCTCTCTAGATATCATCTGATGTGTGTGGTAGTCTCTCTAGATATCATCTGATGTGTGTGGTAGTCTCTCTAGATATCATCATCTGATGTGTGTGGTAGCCTCTCTAGATATCATCAACAGCATACTTGTTATAAACGTTTGCCAGTGTGTTGGATTCATTTGACAAAATTTAAATAATATAAAAGAATGACTGATTTAACCAAATTGAATTTCAATCTGTATCGGGGAATAAACAAAATAATTAATGATTACTTCTTATGCAAATTAAAAAACAAATAGCGTCACATTTTCATTGTCATCCCATTCTAAACATTGGGGTTTTCTGAAAATTCCTAAGGCCTAAAAAGTCAAATACATTCAAGACAGGAACTAATAAAAAATGCATCTTCCATTCTTCAACTAGACTGTAGATAGATAGAATGCCAGATGACCACAGAAACTCCGACCAGAACTACTGATTGGTTATTTCTCCTTAAGCCAATACCAATGTCAGTTCCCTAAGTAATAATACCACACAAACGAAGACACTTGCTGAAGTTCAAGTTTTGAAATAATTTTGCTGGTACTTTTCAATAAGAAATTAGAGATCATTCAGTGCAAAACATTCACGCGACAAGGGAATTTACTGGCTTCAAGAGATCACAAAGCAAAAGACTCACGACCTCAAAACTGAGTTAAATTGTGGCTAACTTTGTTCCATAATGGATGGAATAGGCGCGCCACTTGGAGACACAATCAGTACAGGGAATCCAAGATGGCCGACTCAATATCTTGATAAGAAATGGTCAAATACTGTTTTAGGTCTTGCCCAGAATGTGCAAGGTATGTGCCGGAGCAGGGACTCCTTGTCTTTGAGGCTTTGAATGCTCAAAGCATAGTACGAGTTTAGACAATAAATTGAACTGATGCACAATAATTAATCCTTCTGAAATTTTCTAACGTCTACTAATGTTTATACACACACACACACACACACACACACACACACACACACACACATATTTATATCAATGATATGCGCATACAAAAGAAAAGTATGCACACACACACACACACACACACACACACACACACACACACACACACACACACACACACACACATATTTATATCAATGATATGCGCATACAAAAGAAAAGTATGAATAGGAATACTAAACCCAATCTCATTCAACCTATTCAGAAAGAAGAGTTATCGGACTTTGGATATGAAAACAACATGCAATATAACCGACTGTACGAAACAACCAGGTTTATCCGCAATGGGTAAATCTCATTATTATTTTCTTTGATTATTACTATATTACAGAATGTATTAGACAGGAGTAATATGCAGCGTTAGCGTTGCTCTTGTTCAGTCGTATAGATACTTCATCAGCTTCATGTGATCACAAAATTTGTCATATGCATATACATACCTAGCATTATGAATGGATACAATTATCAATGGGGTTCACATTGGCTGGCTATCTAACATGGCTACGTCATTAAACGAAATTATTTGGAGTTGTAACTTTATGGTTTGCATGGGGTGTAATGAATGTTGGAAGGCATGTTTGGACACAAGTGTGGTAGGAGGTTATGTTTGGTATTTTTTATATCAAAATTTTGAGATGGCGATGTTCTCTCCTAATCCCCCCCTTGACAACTGCAGTGTTGCAGCTATGTGAGCCTTGGACTGAAGTTGTATTTAATTTTTGGTGTGCTGTATAAAAAAAGTGAAGATATCGAACAGTCATCAATCTCACAAATCTTACAAAGAATACAAAATTAAGAGTATGGCAAATACGGACTCCTTGACACATTAAAGGATGTTAATACCTAGGAGGTGGAGATGAGCATCCACTCTTGACCGGTCACACCTTCCGTGAACCCTATATCTTTATGAAGTAAACGGAGCAATCCGTAGACAAAATGAGTATGTAAAGAACGGCCTAGCAATGGGTATGAAACACTTCAGAAAGCATTCGACCTAATGACAGCTCAGCTTATAAAGTAGCATTTTTCGTGCCCATTGGAATCCCAAGAGACTGTTAGCAGACCTGATCACCAAAGACTGCGAAAATATTGTCACTGACGAACTCCAGCACCTTTTAAACATAAATTTCAGAGTACTTTGTGTAGATTTAGAGTGATGTTTAACATAGTAATTGTTTGGATGAATGATCACAAGATACGAATATTTCCGTGCTCCATTTTTACCGAAGCAGCAGCTGTATAGCAGTTAATATATATGTGAAAAGGAGTTCGGTAGTACATTTCCTGGATCCAGCAATGTATCTTTGTCTGTAAAAATTTTGTTTTTATTTTGAAGTATAGGTATGGTAATTCATATAATTCTTTTGTCCCATTGACTAGGATATTAAATGTATAATGATGATATGGTAGAAGGGAACATATATGTTTTACAAACATATCTTATTACGCTAGCTGCAGAACAGTAACTCACGGGGGTATACCAATACCTATCCCTTTTAAAAACTTTGGTTTTACAGCGGACCTTTTCCTGCGCACAATCGAAGTCATACATATATTTTTGCATCGCCACCTCAAACGTTTGTGTTTTGGGTGGGGATGTATTAATTTCACTCCGTCCGTCGACAAGGAATTTTCTCGGAGGCCGATCAATTACTTTTCCCCAAATTTCGTAGAAATATTGTATGCTATGTAAACCTGTGCATCTGATATTTCCTGATTGATTCGTTCAAGTTTAGAAAGTTATGGTCATTTGTAGTTTTTTAAATGATAGTTTTGTACATTCGGACAGTATCCATCCCCACAAACAACGTTTTGGAAAGTTTTGTTCCTCTCTGTCTTGTCATCCGTCTATCTGTTACTGGAACAATTAATTGGTTTCATCTTTTGTCATATATAGATTCAGTGTGACACTCAGCTTTCAGTATATTTCCTCCTTTGCACATCATGAATATTGATAAAAATTGAAGCCAATGGAAATACGTGTAGCTTGTAACAAGCATTCAAGCAATAAGTATGCCGGTTAAACACGAATGTCTTTTGATCTTCAGTTATACCTGTACAACATTTCAAATATACCCTGTATGAGTCCCGCAGATGTATTCCATGTAGTCCTGTTAGGACTAGTTCTTCATTATTCCCCTTGAAGAGGGTGTGACTCATTAAAAAAAATGTCCTCGAATCAGTATAGGATTAAACATTCTTTTTGAAGAATTTATCGTTGTTGTAAACTCAGGACATTTTACTCACAAACTGAATACATGTATTTGAAGTTTGTAAGTAAAATGTCCATGAGTTTACACATCGATAAATTCTTTAAAAAAAAAAGTTTGATTCTTATAATTTCAATTCTTTCACTGCAGTAACAATTTCAAAAAAAGGGAATAATTTCCGTACATTAAGTTATTTGTTTTTAGGTGCGTATGAATACATCAAGTTTTCGGATTTATTGATGTGTAAATTTTCATTCAGCTTTATTTTTGTTCAATCAAAACATTTGTAATAAATAACATTGGAATTTTTGTGAAATAAACAATGTTCGCCAGTGGTTTCCACTGTCATTCCTCTCACATGGTCATTATAAGTTCCCGTTTTTTCTGAATAGATAGGTGGCAGCGGAAGTGCATTGTAAACGGCTAAGCACTGGGAGTAGATTTGAGGTTATATGAAAAGTTTGGCCACTCCCTGCGCGTGACACTTACTCTCCCTAGATATACCGTTACAATCTAAGCACTATGTGGAAGAGTAATGTCCATAATATTGGGTCATTCTCTGTAACCACTACCTGATATCTTAAACCAGTAACGCAAATTCAAATGTGAAATGATGACTGCGCAGTATGAAGACTTATTCCATCCTCAGACCATTAGGGATTTAACGTTGAATATTTGTTCAAGTTAACGATAGTGACATCTACACAATTTTGTATGCCACTGCCAAGCCAAATTTTAGTGCTTGGCCTCGTATCTACTGTTAGATCCGACACTTCAGATGTTGAGTGTTATTGAGTTTCAGTGCTCTCTCTCTCTCTCTCTCTCTCTCTCTCTCTCTCTCTCTCATCAGTACGATAGAATACTTACTTAGAAAAGAACACTAAATAGAAACGCAAACTAACACTAAAACTATTATTATACCTCAGTATGAGAATTCTATGCAATGCGTAATTTGATTGGTCTAGACGGTCACATGCCAGGGATGACAAAACTTCATATTTCCCTCTCAAACATCATATTTCCCTATCATATTTACCCCTTGGACAGTCTCGTGCATTTTCCATAAATTTAACGTCAAGGTAGACGAAGTGTATTGTGACGTCACAAGAAGTCCGAGTCATTCTACTTTCATAGTTCGTAAGGCACAACATATGCGTGTCTCTGATACACAGTTGAATGCATGGTTTTGGTTGATACAAAAACAAGCAAGTAAATCGGCATTCAAGGAGAATGGAAATACAAAAACTGGTTATCATGTAGTAGAGTGAATTAATATCAATAATTTATTTTATTTTTAGTGTAAATAAAATATATAAGTTGCAAAACATAAACTTTTATTGGATTCTATAATGGTCTTCCATATTTCTCTATTTAGATATGTAGTAATGTAATTATGACCTTAATGGCTTTCCTTATGATTAAACCATGCATGCAGTTGTTGTTCATGGTCTATTTAATTCATTTTGGTTGGCTAGGCTTAGTGTCAAAGGTTATATGTCATGGGTTTTGTGAGTTCTGTTGGATTTTTAGATAGTCAGTTGTATTCAGTAGCAGAGTGTTGAAGGGTGGTTTTCTTTGCATATCTTTTGACATCTTTTTTCTGACTTGAGGTAAGAAAATGAATCTTAACATATTAATTAGTGTGAATGTGTTAATGAATGAAAGAAATGAAATTATGTACTTTATTTCATATTTAACAAAGGAGTAAAATAGAATTAATATTTTATACAGGTTCCTTGAAAATCAGTTATCTTCCTATTTTTGATATTTTGGCTCTGGTACCATATATCTGGTAAGATCATTGTTTTGTATGTATTTCTGTGATGTCTAACTTGTATTTGTCATATAATTTCTTTTGTGTGTGTTCGATGTGTACTTTACCATTTAGTTTGCATAAATGTCATAAATGATAAGATTTATTATATTTAGATGCATTATGGGTAAAGAGCCTCATTTTGAGATTTAAATGTTATTTTATAATTTTTTCTTAAACTTTACACAAAATAATGGATGAGTAATTTTGTGTTCATTGTATTGAAATTATTTCCCTAGTATTTGTATATTTTATGTGGTGTGTGATTGTGTATGCTTATAATTGTTTGTTATGTTTCAGAGCTGCTATTTACATGTCAGAAATAGATTTATTTCTTCAATAAACTCATAACCTGTCACGGATGGTCTGTGTGGTCATTAGAACCGGTTTGCAACCCCATAACAATCATATCACTGCATGTCGTTGTTTGTACCTTCTACCGTAATACGTTGACGGCGCGGTGCTACCGTTAGGACGATCTCAGCTCTATAGATGAGCGGACTCCAATTTTAAAGTCTTGCTTTGTTTCGGTATAATAAACAATTTATTGCATGAATGTTCGGGAGATACGAAGATTTATTCACCCAAGAAAAATCATATTCCCCTCGGGCTTTGCCCTCGGGGAATATGATTTTTCTTGGGTGAATAAATCTTCATATCTCCCGAACATTCATGCAATAAATGTATAAACTACAAAAGCTGAAAACAAACAAAATGTCTACATATTAAAATTATCAATTGAATATAGAGCAATAGAAAAGTCTGTTCTGATCGATAGTCAAGACTGAAGTAAACTAATCAGTCTTACGCTGGATAAAATCAAAACCAAAGAACGAGTTAACTAATCAGTATAATTAAGCAGTATGTTAAATCGTTCTAATGACGGGTTATAATGAGTATTTCGTACCTGGAGGTGTAAAGCTAAAACATAGCGTTGAACTGTAATGAAAAATAAAATAATATGAAAAGATTAAATAGAATAATAAATCAATGCAATCTGGTATTAGAGTATAGTAATGACGTGGAAAAAATAATATTACGGGGACTAAGTAAGGATATTATGAATAATAATAAACCATTATATAAATATTGCATGTAGTTGAGGGTAACATTGAAAATTTTCACCCCGAGAAAACCATTGTCAACCGAGGCGTAGCCGAGGTTGACAATGGTTTCTCGAGGGGTGAAAATTTCGGCAGGGTCTATAAGCCCGTGAACTGATACAATCGGAAGTTCCGTGAACTCAAACACACACAAATTGCATACGTCATACAATTTACTTTCGTTTTTACTAAAGGCCTAGTATTAACTCGTACCCGAGATGCATATTAAAAATCTTTTGTAAGTGGAGGTACAGAATCAACACTAATAAGGATTTGATTGAGTTCACAGGGTTCTAATTAGGATGTGATTGAGTTCATGGGCTTCTAATTAGGATATGGTCCACTTCACGGGCCTGTCTCTAACACTAAATAGGATGTGATTGAGTTCACGGGCCTGACTCTAACACTAATTAGGATATGATCCAGTTCACGGGCCTGATTCTAACATTAATTAGGATGTGATTGAGTTCACGGGCCTGATTCTAACACTAATCAGGATATGATGCAGTTTACGGGCCTGATTCTAACACTAATTAAAATGTGATCCAGTTCACGGGCCTGAGTCTAACACTAATTAGCATGTGATTGAGTTCAGGGGCCTGATTCTAACACTAATTAGCATGTGATTGAGTTCACGGGCCTGATTCTAACACTAATCAGGATATGATGCAGTTTACGGGCCTGATTCTAACACTAATTAAAATGTGATCCAGTTCACGGGCCTGAGTCTAACACTAATTAGCATGTGATTGAGTTCAGGGGCCTGATTCTAACACTAATTAGCATGTGATTGAGTTCACGGGCCTGATTCTAATACTAATTAGCATGTGATTGAGTTCACGGACCTGCTTCTAACACTAATTAGGATATGATCCAGTTCACGGGCCTGATTCTAACATTAATTAAAATGTGATCCAGTTCACGGTCCCGATTCTAACACTAATTAGCATGTGATTGAGTTCACGGGCCTGATTCTAACACTAATTAGGATATGATCCAGTTCACGGGCCTGATTCTAACATTAATCAAAATGTGATCCAGTTCACGGGCCTGATTCTAACACTAACTAGCATGTGATTAAGTTCACGGGCCTGTCTCTAACACTAAATAGGATGTGATTGAGTTCACGGGCCTGACTCTAACACTAATTAGGATATGATCCAGTTCACGGGCCTGATTCTAACATTAATTAGGATGTGATTGAGTTCACGGGCCTGATTCTAACACTAATCAGGATATGATGCAGTTTACGGGCCTGATTCTAACACTAATTAAAATGTGATCCAGTTCACGGGCCTGAGTCTAACACTAATTAGCATGTGATTGAGTTCAGGGGCCTGATTCTAACACTAATTAGCATGTGATTGAGTTCACGGGCCTGATTCTAACACTAATCAGGATATGATGCAGTTTACGGGCCTGATTCTAACACTAATTAAAATGTGATCCAGTTCACGGGCCTGAGTCTAACACTAATTAGCATGTGATTGAGTTCAGGGGCCTGATTCTAACACTAATTAGCATGTGATTGAGTTCACGGGCCTGATTCTAATACTAATTAGCATGTGATTGAGTTCACGGACCTGCTTCTAACACTAATTAGGATATGATCCAGTTCACGGGCCTGATTCTAACATTAATTAAAATGTGATCCAGTTCACGGTCCCGATTCTAACACTAATTAGCATGTGATTGAGTTCACGGGCCTGATTCTAACACTAATTAGGATATGATCCAGTTCACGGGCCTGATTCTAACATTAATTAAAATGTGATCCAGTTCACGGTCCCGATTCTAACACTAATTAGCATGTGATTGAGTTCACGGGCCTGCTTCTAACACTAATTAGGATATGATCCAGTTCACGGGCCTGATTCTAACACTAACTAGCATGTGGTTGACTTCACGGGCCTGATTCTAACACTAATTAAATGTGATTGAGTTCACGGGCCTGATTCTAAAACTAATCAGGATATGATCCAGTTCACGGGCTTGATTCTAACACTAATTAAAATGTGATCCAGTTCACGGGCCTGATTCTAACACTAACTAGCATGTGATTGAGTTCACGGGCCTGATTCTAACACTAATTAGCATGTGATTGAGTTCACGGGCCTGATTCTAATACTAATTAGGATATGATCCAGTTCACGGGCCTGATTCTAATACTAATCAAAATGTGATCCAGTTCACGGGCCTGCTTCTAACACTAACTAGCATGTGATTGAGTTCACGGGCCTGATTCTAACACTAACTAGCATGTGATTGAGTTCACGGGCCTGATTCTAACACTAATTAGGATATGATCCAGTTCACGGGCCTGATTCTAACACTAATCAAAATGTGATCCAGTTCACGGGCCTGATTCTAACACTAACTAGCATGTGGTTGACTTCACGGGCCTGATTCTAACACTAATTAAATGTGATTGAGTTCACGGGCCTAATTCTAACATTAAGTAAAATGTGATTGAGTTCACGGGCCTGATTCTAAAACTAATCAGGATATGATCCATTTCACGGGCTTGATTCTAACACTAATTAAAATGTGATTGAGTTCACGGGCTTGATTCTAACACTAACTAGCATGTGATTGAGTTCACGGGCCTGATTCTAACACTAATTAGCATGTGATTGAGTTCACGGGCCTGATTCTAATACTAATTAGGATATGATCCAGTTCACGGGCCTGATTCTAACACCAATCAAAATGTGATCCAGTTCACGGGCCTGATTCTAACACTAACTAGCATGTGATTGAGTTCACGGGCTTGCTTCTAACACTAATTAGGATATGATCCAGTTCACGGGCCTGATTCTAACACTAATCAAAATGTGATCCAGTTCACGGGCCTGATTCTAACACTAACTAGCATGTGATTGAGTTCACGGGCCTGATTCTAACACTAATTAGGATATGATCCAGTTCACGGGCCTGATTCTAACACTAATCAAAATGTGATCCAGTTCACGGGCCTGATTCTAACACTAACTAGCATGTGATTAAGTTCACGGGCCTGATTCTAACACTAATTAGGATATGATCCAGTTCACGGGCCTGATTCTAACACTAATCAAAATGTGATCCAGTTCACGGGCCTGATTCTAACACTAATTAAAATGTGATTGAGTTCACGGGCCTGATTCTAACACTAATTAGCATGTGATCCAGTTCACGGGCCTGATTCAACACTAATCAAAATGTGATCCAGTTCACGGGCCTGATTCTAACACTAACTAGCATGTGATTGAGTTCACGGGCCTGATTCTAACACTAATTAACATGTGATTGAGTTCACGGGCCTGATTCTAATACTAATTAGGATATGATCCAGTTCACGGGCCTGATTCTAACACTAATCAAAATGTGATCCAGTTCACGGGCCTGATTCTAACACTAATTAAAATGTGATTGAGTTCACGGGCCTGATTCTAACACTAATTAGCATGTGATCCAGTTCACGGGCCTGATTCAACACTAAGCAAAATGTGATCCAGTTCACAGGCCTGATTCTAACACTAACTAGCATGTGATTGAGTTCACGGGCCTGCTTCTAATACTAATTAGGATATGATCCAGTTCACGGGCCTGATTCTAACACTAATCAAAATGTGATCCAGTTCACGGGCCTGATTCTAACACTAACTGGCATGTGGTTGACTTCACGGGCCTGATTCTAACACTAATTAAATTTGATTGAGTTCACGGGCCTAATTCTAACACTAAGTAAAATGTGATTGAGTTCACGGGCCTGCTTCTAACACTAATTAGGATATGATCCAGTTCACGGGCTTGATTCTAACACTAATCAGGATATGATCCAGTTCACGGGCCTGATTCTAACACTAACTAGCATGTGGTTGACTTCACGGGCTTGATTCTAACACTAATTAAATGTGATTGAGTTCACGGGCCTAATTCTAACACTAAGTAAAATGTGATTGAGTTCACGGGCCTGATTCTAAAACTAATCAGGATATGATCCAGTTCACGGGCTTGATTCTAACACTAATTAAAATGTGATCCAGTTCACGGGCCTGATTCTAACACTAATCAAAATGTGATTGAGTTCACGGGCCTGATTCTAACACTAACTAGCATGTGATTGACTTCACGGGCCTGATTCTAACACAAATTCGGATATGATCCAGTTCAGGGGCCTGATTCTAACACTAATTAGGATATGATCCAGTTCACGGGCCTGATTCTAACACTAATTGAAATGTGATTGAGTTCACGGGCCTGATTCTAACACTAGTTAGCATGTGATTGAGTTCACGGGCCTGATTCTAACACTAATTAGCATGTGATTGAGTTCACGGGCCTGATTCTAACACTAATTAGGATATGATCCAGTTCACGGGCCTGATTCTAACACTAATTAGGATATGCTCCAGTTCAGGGGGCTGACTCTAACACTAATTAGGATGTGTTTAAGATCACAGGCCTCTAATGAGAATTATAACATTATTATTTATTTCCACAAATCACATTTTCATACAACTCTTTATAGTGAAATGTTACACACATCTATTTTGATTTAAATCGTATCATTGATTATTCATCTATAACTTAGACTTTTGAAATATTTTATTATACCCCCCGCAACAAGTTGTGTGTGTGTGTGTGGGGGGGGGGGTATACTGGAATCGGGTTGTCCGTCTGTCTGTTCGTCCGTCTGTAGACGCAATGGTTTCCGGGCTCTAAAGCATTATCCTTTCCACCTACCGTCACCATATCATATATATGGACTACCCATGGGATGAAGATGTTCCCTATCGATTTTGGGGTCAAAAGGTCAAAGGTCACGCGCACTGGACATCAAAGTAGCAATATGGTTTCCATTTAAATTCTTTAACGGCTTTTTTCATCGCATGGAGATGCTGTGTTCCTAGATACCTTTTGGATCATAATATTGAAGTTTTACCTATTTCCAACACCCTTTAGGAGATTGGGGTAAGCGAGGGGTATTCTTAGTGAGCATTGCTCACAGTACCTCTTGTTTTAACAGGTTGTTTTTTTTTACAATAACTATCGGAAAAGACTAACAAAATTGATGTTCCTATCATGCATAAATCTAAATAAATCATTGATTTTGCAAAATCTGATGACATCATAGGAGGGTGGAATTACTTTAAGTTATGTTTAGTGCTGTGTGTATATAAACATGCACTCATATAATTATATCTTCCCTCTTCCAGGGGGAGACATATTGTATTTGTACTTTCTGTCCGTCCTTCCTTCTGTCACAAAATCTTGTGAACGCTTCTCCACCTATATGGCTTATCAGATAGACTTGAAACTTTGTACAATGCTTCATTGTCATTTGCAGATGTGAATATTGTTGGGACGGGAGGATCCAATTGTTTTCCTAAGAGTTATAGTGGATCTAAGAGGGGTGGAAGATGTAAAATAGCTTATGAACTCTTCTCCTCCCATATGGCTTATTGGATAGACTTGAAACTTTGTACAATGCTTAATTGTCATTTGTAGATGTGCATATTGTCGGAATGGGAGGATCCAAAGTTTTTCCTAAAAGATATAGTGGATCTAAAAGGGGTGGAGGATGTTAAAATACCTTGTGAACACTTCTCCTATATGGCTTATCTGATAGGCTTGAGAATTTGTACAATGCTTCAATGCCATTTGTAGATGTGCAAGTTGTAGGGACAGGAGGATCCAATTGCTATCCTTAAAGTTAAAGTGGATCTGAGGGGTGTAGGGTATAAAATAGTGTGTGAACGCTTCTCCTCCTATATGGCTTATCAGAGTTCATGTCTATCTTCCTGCCCATGCTTTCTCCTCCATACTATTCAATACATTAAGGGGGATGTTTCCTATATTTTACGAATTAATTGGTTGATTGACAACAAACTTGGTACAGTTGTACAGCATATATAAGGAGTAGATGACCCCTATTGATTCTTAGGTCACATGGTCAGTCCACTCTTGACATAGGAAGGTATTGTCTGCTCAATATTTTGAATTGGTGTAACTACTATCAATTAAATGAGGCACGGGTATAACCCTTTCAATTTTGCAACTTGGGGGGCATATGTGTTTTAGAAACATCTCTTGTGTTGAATTATATGAATTACAGTTTTTAGTGTGCTCAGTTTAGAGAATAGCATAAAAGTATTTGATAATTAAATATCTTGCAGATTGGCAGTTTACTCCATGCACCGACAGGAATGATAAACTGTGATATTCGTAAATGGTGAGCATTTATATTTTTAGCTCACCTGAGCCAAAGGCTCAAGTGAGCTTTTCTGATCAAAATTTGCCCGTTGTCTGTCGTCGTCGGCGTCATAAACGTTTTACATTTTCGACTTCTTCTCAAGAACCGCTGGACCAATTTCAACCAAACTTCCCACAAAGCATCCTTGAGTGAAGGGCTTTCAAGTTTGTTCAAAAGAAGGGCCATGTCCCTTTCAAAGGGGAGATAATCACAAAAATGCAAAAATAGGGTGGGGTCATTAAAAAATCTTCTAATCAAGAGCCACTCGGCCAGAAAAGCTGAAATTTACATGACAGCTTACTGGCATAGTACAAATTCACGTTGATTAAAATCATGGCCCCTGGGGGTTGGATGGGGCCACAATAGGGGATCAAAGTTTTACATACAAATATATAAGGAAAATGTTTAAAAATCTTCTCAAGAACCACTGATCCAGAAAAACTGATATTTACATGAAAGCTTTCTGACATAATGCAGATTCAAGTTTGTTCAAATCATGGCCCCCGGGTGTTGGATGGGGCCACAATAGGGGATCAAAGTTTTTACATACAAATATATAAGGAAAATGTTTAAAAATCTTTTTCTCAAGAACCACTGAGCCAGAAAAGCTGATATTGACATGAAAGCTTCCTGACATATTTCAGATTTCAGTTTGTGAAAATTATGGCTCCCAGGGGTAGGATGGGGTCACATGGGGGATCAAAGTTTTGCATACAAATATATAGGAAAAATCTTTAAATACATATGTATGAGCCAAAGTGACTCAGGTGAGCGATGTGGTCCTTGGGCCTCTTGTTTGTATGTGGCTGTGGTAGACAATTTTTAGTTCATCCTAGCTCCTAATTATTCAAATCCATTGGCCAGGGGTTGTGGGGAAAACATGATTTACATCTACATCCTTACTTCTGAAAACAATGTCCACTTCAAAACCATGTATTAACAAGACAACAGTATTTTTCCAGTGAGGAAGAAGACCATGAAAGACACCACCAGTTTATAAAACAAGGGGCCCATGGGCCACATCGCTCACCTGTGTCACCTTGGTCCACATCAGAAGATTTTCCATATCTATTTGCATGTAAAACCGTAGTCCCTATTATGGCCCCAAACCTACCCCTGGAGGCCATGGTTTTTGCAAACTTGAATCTACACTATGTCAGAAAGCTTTCATGTAAATGTGAACTTCTTTGGTCCAATGGTTCTTGAGAAGAAGATTTTTAAAGATTTTCCCTATATATTTGTATGTAAAACTTTGATCCCCTATTGTGGCCCCATTCTACCCCAGGGGGGCATGCTTTTAACAAACCTGAATCTGCACTATATCAGAAAGCTTTCATATAAATCTCAGCTTTTCTGCCTTAGTGGTTGTGGGAAGAAGATTTTTAAAGATTTTTCCTATAAATTTGTATGTAAAACTTTGATGCCCCCCTTGAGGCCCCATCCAATCCCCGGGGTCCATGATTTTAACAAACTTGAATCTGCACTATATCAACAAAACAAAAACAACAACAACAAAAAACCGAAAAAAACAACAACAAACAACAACAAAAAACTTTGACCCCCTATTGTGGCCCCATCCTACCCCAGGGGGCCATGATTTTAACAATTTAGAACCTGCATTATATAAGGAAGCTTTCATATAAATCTCAGCTTTTCTGGCTCAGTGGTTCTTGAGAAAAAGATTTTTAAAGATTTTCCCTATATAATTGTATGTAAAACTTTGATCCCCTATTGTGGCCCCATCCGACCCCCGGGGGCCATGATTTTAACAATTTACAATCTGCACTATATCAGAAAGCTTTCATATAAATTTCAGCTTTTCTGGCTCAGTGGTTCTTGAGAAGAAGATTTTTCCTATATATTTGTATGTAAAACTTTGATCCCCTATTGTGGCCCCATCCGACCCCCGGGGGCCATGATTTTAACAATTTAGAATCTGCATTATATAAGGAAGCTTTCATATAAATCTCAGCTTTTCTGGCTCAGTGGTTCTTGAGAAGAAGATTTTTAAATATTTTCCCTATATATTTGTATGTAAAACTTTGATCCCCTATTGTGGCCCCATCCGAGCCCCGGGGGCCATGATTTTAACCATTTAGAATCTGCACTACCTAATAAAGCTTATCTATAAATTTCATCTTTTCTGGCCCAGTGGTTCTTGAGAAGAAGATTTTTTAATGACCCTACCCTATTTTTACCTTTTCTTGATTATCTCCCCTTGGAAGGTGGCCTGGCCCTTTATTTTAACAATTTAGAATTCCCTTTACCTAAGGATGCTTTGTGCCAACTTTGGTTGAAATTGGCCCAGTGGTTGTTGAGAAGAAGTTGAAAATGTGAAAAGTTTACAGACGGACGGACAGACGGACGGAGGGACGCCGGAATACGGGTGATCAGAAAAGCTCACTTGAGCTTTCAGCTTAGGTGAACTAAAAATCCGTTCAATAAATATATTAAACTTTACTGCTTTGGGGAAAGTATATTGATATATTGGTAAGAAAGTAATTTTCTAAAGAATCAGCAGCTCACATTTTGATTACTTTGATATGATAGGAATTAGTCAATATATATTTTGGGTATGGATCCAAAATACACATCTTTATGAAGTTGAATGAACATGTTTGCTCAATTTTTACACAAGTAGTGCATCACATAACATATTAAAGCTTTCTAATCCGACTCTTTTATTTTTAGGAACTGGGACACGTTCTAAATATACTCAGGGACAGAATGATGTGCAGCAAGGCTCGTCATGGGTAGAGATACTCCCATTTA
This sequence comes from Ostrea edulis, assembly GCF_947568905.1. NCBI lineage: Eukaryota > Metazoa > Mollusca > Bivalvia > Ostreida > Ostreidae > Ostrea > Ostrea edulis. The sequence continues at coordinate 56,602,964 of NC_079166.1, read as the reverse complement.
ATATTGATACTTTTCATATCCAAGCATGTATATGGCTAGGTTGTATAATGTTTGTTATAATTATCTAAATTATGTCCTTCCTTCCATCTATTGTTCTGTGTGTTGATTTCTCACCACTCTGCAAGAAAGGGCATTCATGTCTATTTCATAGACGATCCTACATGTAGTTGCAATTGAATCATAAATTATTCCCAAAGAGTTCATGATTTTATCATGTTTTGAATATAATATTTTTTCAATATTTCAGATTTTACCAAATACAGAACACTGCAAGGCTTGCAAAATGAAGACCTCAGTAAAAAATTTTCTACATTATCCACTGTAAGGCTACTTACCAGTAATTCATATCTAGAACTTAAACATATCATCCTTGAAACAATAAAAACTAATTTAATATAGTATATTTATGTATGTTATGCTTTTTCAACCTTTAAATTTTTTAAAGACAGTATAGTTTATTATGATTGCACAATATTTAAAGTTTAAATTTTCATAGAATTTTGTTTGCTCTCCAGAATGGCAGCTCACTACCTGCCCCTTGTGATGTTAAAAGAGGCCGTTGTTCTCATTTGTTCCAAAACAGGAATGGCATATGAGGAGGCCAACAGAAGATGCACCTCCACTGACCTCCACGGAGTGTGCACTCACAAAACGAATAAATTATTATTTCTTTTGTTTGTAATTGTATATTGTCAACAAGGTCAAAGGCACTTGATCCGATGCCAAACTTTTGCATTTCTTTTGCTTTGTGGTAAATTTTCTTCAGCAACATTAACATTGTTTAAATTGTTTTCTTTGGAGAGTTTACATGTACACATGGATCATTTGTATATTAGAATTATAGCATTGTTTAATTCAACTCATTCTTATCATAGAGGTTATTATATACTGCAGGCAACGACTTGTAAAGGGTATACTGTTTTAACTTACATGCAAAGCAGTATTATGAAACTCTGTAGTTGATAAGGACATATATCACATATCGATATGCATATTTACAGGAAACTCTGATGTATTTTAAATCTGAACGTTAATTTAAAAGTGGGGAGAAATAGCATTGGATGAAAAAAGACACATATGAAGAAAATTATTCCATACGTAAATACTTTTTATCTCACCAGAGCTGAAAGCTCAAGTGAGCTTTTCTGATCGCCTGTTGTTCATTGTCTGTCCGTGATTAAACATTTTATATTTTCTCCAGAAGCACTGGGCCAATAATAACCAAACTTAGCCAAAAGTATCCTTGGGTAAAGGGCTTTCGAGTTTGTTCAAATGAAGGGCCATGCCCTCTTCAAAGGGGAGATGACCACAAAAATAGGGTGGGTCGTTTAATTTGTTTATCAAGAACCATTGGGCCAGAAGAGCTGAAATGTACATGAAAGCTTCCTGACATAGTACAGATCCAAGTTTATTGAAATCATGGCCTCCAGGGGTTGTATGGGGCCACAATAGAGAATCAAAGTTTTACATACAATTATTCAGGAAAACTTTCAATATGAGCCAAGGTGGCTCAGGTGAGCGATGTGGCCCATGGGCCTCTTGTTCAACATATAGAATAAATAGTTATGTTGTATTTCCCATGGAACATTGAAACGTTTAATGCGTTTACCAATTAATCACTGAAAGAAAGATAAAATTGTTGTTTCATATGTTTTATGAAAACTTAAAGATGTTTCATTTCTTTTCATGAAAGACCCCTTAATTACCCAGTAATAAATAATCAATTCTTAACAGATTATGTAAATTTGATTTATATTAAGGATGTTTGATCTGATTACCCATCATTATCAATCTGTCTAATATGGCCATCATGTGTTACTATTAATTGCTACGCAATCTTGGAGCATGAGGTAGAATGCGAGCCAGCTCTTTCATAAGTACATGTATCTGGAAAATATTTCAATGTCAAAGGTTACAACAATGTGATAATTTAATCATTGTATGTCTAAGGTGTTGATAATAAAACTGTTATCTGTTCAACTTTTTCTTCTTAATTAAAATCAAGACTAAGTACCAGAGGAAATTGTGGAAAAAAATGTCTGTCAAATACGTCAAGCTCTTACATGTAGTAGTTGCAGATTCAACTATTTATAGAGATACTGAGTTATGATGCACACAAAAATGGATCTGGCACAAAAATGTTGATTTAGCTCAAGATGACTGGAAAAGTCTATAACACAGAGAGACTGGGTATTTATTCAATTGTGATTGATTGATTGAATATTGTTAAACGTCCCTCTCGAGAATATTTCACTCACATTGAGACGTCACCACTGGCGGTGAAGGGCTGTAAAATTTAGGCCTATGCTCGGCGCTTATAGCCATTGAGCAGGGAGGAATCTTTATTGTCCCACACCTGCTGTGACACAGGACCTCTGTTTTTGCGGTCTCATCCGAAGGACCGCCCCATTTAATCGCCTCTTACGACAAACAAGGGGGTACTGAGGATCTATTCTAACCCGAATCCCCACGAGACTATTCAATTGTGCCTGATGATTAAACTAATAATAAACATGTATGGAAAATTTATTATCAGTGAAATACGATACTGTTGTACAGAGACAAAGTTGCATTTTATAGGATAAGACAGTGTAAGGCTCTACAGGGACTAGGTTAGGCTCTACAGGGACTGGGTTATACTCTACAGGGACTAGGTTATACTCTACAGGGACTAGGTTATGCTCTACAGGGACTAGGCTATGCTCTACAGGGACTAGGTTATACTCTACAGGGACTAGGTTATGCTCTACAGGGACTAGGTTATGCTCTACAGGGACTATGTTATACTCTACAGGGACTAGGTTATGCTCTACAGGGACTGGGTTATACTCTACAGGGACTAGGTTATACTCTACAGGGACTATGTTATGCTCTACAGGGACTAGGTTATGCTCTACAGGGACTAGGTTATACTCTACAGGGACGGGGTTATACTCTACAGGGACTAGGTTATACTCTACAGGGACTAGGTTATGCTCTACAGGGATTAGGTTATGCTCTACAGGGACTAGGTTATACTCTACAGGGACAGGGACTAGGTTATGCTCTACAGGGACGGGGTTATACTCTACAGGGACTGGGTTATACTCTACAGGGACTAGGTTATACTCTACAGGGACTAGGTTATGCTCTACAGGGACTAGGTTATGCTCTACAGGGACTAAGCTATGCTCTACAAGGACTGGGTTAGGGTTTACAAGGATTGGATTAGATGCATGTGAACTGGATCATATCCTAATTAGTATTAGAGTCAGGCCCGTGAACTCAATCACATTTTTGATTAGTGTTAGAATCAGGTCCATGAACTGAATCATATCCTAATTAGTGTTAGAATCAGGCCCGTGAACTCAATCACATCCTAATTAGTGTTAGAAATAGGCCCGTGAACTGGATCATATCCTAATTAGTGTTAGAATCAGGCCCGTGAACTCAATCACATCCTAATTAGTGTTATAGTCAGGCCCGTGAAATGGATCATATCCTATTTAGAGGCCCATGAACTGAATCACATCTTAATCAGTGTTAAAATTAGGCCCGTGAACTGGATCATATCCTAATTAGTGTTAGAATTAGGCCCGTGAACTGGATCATATCCTAATTAGTGTTAGAATCAGGCCCGTGAAATGGATCATATCCTAATTAGTGTTAGAGTCAGGCCCGTGAACGGGATCATCTCCTAATTAGAGGCCCGTGCACTGAATCACATCTTAATCAGTGTTAGAATTAGGCCCTTTAACTGGATCATATCCTAATTAGCGTTACAGTTAGGCCCATGAACTCAATCACATTTTATTTAGTGTTAGAATCAGGCCCGTGAACTGGATCACATCCTAATTAGTGTTAGAATCAGGCCCGTGAACTCAATCACATCCTAATTAGTGTTAGAATTAGGCCCGTGAACTCGATCATACCCTAATTAGTGTTAGAATCAGGACCGTGAAGTCAATCACATCCTAATTAGTGTTAAAGTCAGGCCCGTGAAATGGATCATATCCTATTTAGAGGCCCATGAACTGAATCACATCTTAATCAGTGTTAAAATTAGGCCCGTGAACATGATCATATCCTAATTATTGTTAGAATCAGGCCCGTGAACTCAATCACATCTTAATTAGTGTTAGAGTCAGGTCCGTGAACTGGATCATATCCTAATTAGAGACCTGTTAACTGAATCACATCTTAATTAGTGGTAGAATGAGGTCCGTGAACATGATCATATCCTAATTAGTGTTAGAATAAGGCCCGTGAACTCAATCACATCCTAATTAGTGTTAGAGTTGGGCCCGTGAACTGGATCACATCCTAATTAGTGGTAGAATCAGGCCCGTGAACTCAATCACATCCTAATTAGTGTTAGAGTCAGGCCCGTGAACTGGATCATATCCTAATTAGAGGCCCGTGAACTGAATCACATCTTAATCAGTGTTAGAATTAGGCCCGTGAACTGGATCATATCCTAATTAGTGTTAGAATCAGGCCCGTAAACTCTATCACATCCTAATTAGTGTTAGAGTCAGGCCCGTGAACTCAATCACATCTTAATTAGTGTTAGAATTAGGCCCGTGAACTGGATCATATCCTAATTAGTGTTAGAATCAGGCCCGTGAACTCAATCACATCCTAATTAGTGTTAGAGTCAGGCCCGTGAACTGGATCATATCCTAATTAGAGGCCCGTGAACTGAATCACATCTTAATCAGTGTTAGAATTAGGCCCGTGAACTGGATCATATCCTAATTAGTGTTAGAATCAGGCCCGTGAACTCAATCACATCCTAATTAGTGTTAGAATTAGGCCCGTGAACTGGATCATACCCTAATTAGTGTTAGAATCAGGATCGTGAACTCAATCACATCCTAATTAGTGTTAGAGTCAGGCCCGTGAACTGGATCATATCCTAATTAGTGTTAGAATCAGGCCCGTGAACTGGATCATATCCTAATTAGTGTTAGAATCAGGCCCGTAAACTCTATCACATCCTAATTAGTGTTAGAGTCAGGCCCGTGAACTCAATCACATCTTAATTAGTGTTAGAATTAGGCCCGTGAACTGGATCATATCCTAATTAGTGTTAGAATCAGGCCCGTGAACTCAATCACATCCTAATTAGTGTTAGAATTAGGCCCGTGAACTGGATCATACCCTAATTAGTGTTAGAATCAGGATCGTGAACTCAATCACATCCTAATTAGTGTTAGAGTCAGGCCCGTGAACTCAATCACATCTTAATTAGTGTTAGAATTAGGCCCGTGAACTGGATCATATCCTAATTAGTGTTAGAATCAGGCCCGTGAACTCAATCACATCCTAATTAGTGTTAAAGTCAGGCCCGTGAACTGGATCATATCCTAATTAGAGGCCCGTGAACTGAATCACATCTTAATCAGTGTTAAAATTAGGCCCGTGAACTGGATCATATCCTAATTAGTGTTAGAATTAGGCCCGTGAACTGGATCATATCCTAATTAGTGTTAGAATCAGGCCCGTGAAATGGATCATATCCTAATTAGTGTTAGAGTCAGGCCCGTGAACTGGATCATATCCTAATTAGAGACCTGTTAACTGAATCACATCTTAATTAGTGGTAGAATGAGGCCCGTGAACTGGATCATATCCTAATTAGTGTTAGAATCAGGCCCGTAAACTGAATCACATCCTAATTAGTGTTAGAGTCAGGCCCGTGAACTGAATCACATCTTAATTAGTGTTAGAATTAGGCCCGTAAATTGGATCATATCCTAATTAGTGTTAGAATCAGGCCCGTGAACTCAATCACATCCTAATTAGTGTTAGAGTCAGGCCCGTGAACTGGATCATATCCTAATTAGAGGCCCGTGAACTGAATCACATCTTAATTAGTGTTAGAATGAGGTCCGTGAACTCAATCACATCCTAATTAGTGTTAGAATCAGGCCCGTGAACTCAATCACATCCTAATTAGTGTTAGAGTCAGGCCCGTGTACTCAATCACATCCTAATTAGTGTTAGAAATGGGTCCGTGAACTGGGTCACATCCTAATTAGTGTTAGAGTCAGGCCCGTGAACTGGATCATATCCTAATTAGAGGCCCGTGAACTGAATCACATCTTAATTAGTGTTAGAATGAGGTCCGTGAACTCAATCACATCCTAATTAGTGTTAGAGTCAGGCCCGTGAACTGGGTCATATCCTAATTAGAGGCCAGTGCACTGAATCACATCCTAATTAGTGTTAGAATCAGACCCGTGAACTCAATCACATCCTAATTAGTGTTAGAATTAGGTTCGTGAACTCAATCATATCCTAATTAGAGGCCCGTGAACTGAATCACATCTTAATTAGTGTTAGAATCAGGCCCGTGAACTGGATCATATCCTAATTAGTGTTAGAATCAGGCCTGTGTACTCAATCACATCCTAATTAGTGTTAGATTGGGTCCGTGAACTGGGTCACATCCTAATTAGTGTTAGAGTCAGGCCCGTGAACTGGGTCATATCCTAATTAGAGGCCAGTGAACTGAATCACATCTTAATTAGTGTTAGAATCAGGTCTGTGAACTGGAGCATATCCTAATTAGTGTTAGAATCAGGCCCGTGTACTCAATCACATCCTAATTAGTGTTAGAATCGGGTCCGTGAACTGGATCACATCCTAATTAGTGTTAGAATCAGGCCCGTGTACTCAATCACATGCTAATTAGTGTTAGAATCAGGCCCGTGAACTCAATCACATCCTAATTAGTGTTAGAGTCAGGCCCGTGAACTAGATCACATCCTAATTAGAGGCCCGTGAACTGAATCACATCTTAATTGGTGTTAGAGTCAGGCCTGTGAACTGAATCACATCCTAATTAGTGTTAGAAGCAATCCCGTGAACTCAATCACATCCTAATTAGTGTTAGAGTCAGGCCCGTGAACTGGATCATATCCTAATTAGAGGCCCGTGAACTGAATCTTATCCTAATTAGTATTAAAGTCAGGCCCGGAAACTGGATCACATTTTAATTCGTGTTAGAATCAGGCCCGTGAACAGAGTACAGCATCATATATAGGAAAACGAAAGTAGAAAGTATGACGTATGCAATTTGTGTGTGTTTGAGTGCACAGAGTTTCCGGTCGGATCAGTTCACGGGCTTATAGCCTTTCCCGAAAATTTCAATGTTACCCTCAACTACATGCAATATTTGTTTTATTATACTGAATGTTATGTTAACTGGAAAGCAGAAAAACTTACGTCTGTTGACATTTGATCAATCACTGTCATGCGATATTTCGTATTTCTATGCGGGTACTCGCGTTTATTACAAACGCTCAAACGACGTCGTCTAGCAATCTACGGCGAACCGTACGCGCATAAATTTGACGCATGTGATAATTTTTTATAATATCATCCGTTGTCAAGTACTGTTACCCGTTGCTAGATACTATCACCCTGGGGTGCGTGTTTTTTGTTCTCAGAGGGTAACAATATGTTTTTTCAAATGCTTCTCGACCAATCAGGTTCTAGTATTTTACATGGAAGTATAATAAAATAAAAAATCAAATTGACTGCTAATGATGATGCTATGACAAGAAGTAGACGGCAAAACGAAAGTGTAAAACAAACTGGAGCTTTCATAATTGTAGAAATTCACAATGCGTTTGGTGCACCCCGTTGTCACCTCTGCTGTATTGACATACATGTAGCCAAATCAGAAGACAGAATCGGTTTGATCTGTTGCAGGTTGGGTATACGATAATAGCACGGCTACCGAGCACTGCTTTGAGACTGAATTAGATTTCAGCAGTTATAAATGACTGTCTGACCTTTTGGACCTATATGTACAGTGTACAGCTGTAACTAGCGCTACTCCAGAAAAGAAATGGTTATTTCTTCTTTTTTACTAGAAAGTATGAGGGTTTCTGGATGATGTATTCAAATATTATTACTGAAGGTGTATGCCACATATGCATATCAAAATATACAGTTGTGACCAAAACAGCACTATTCTTTTCTAATTACCTCCCCATACGTCAAAAATTGTTTTATTGCAAGTCTAACATATTTTACATGTGAGCGCTAAATCATAAAGTTCACCAATTTTACATACGAGTCAGTCTGCTGTATATCAGATACACGGTATTTTGTGTTGAGCAAAGAATAAAGATGGTGGACAGGTACACTGCGCAGAGAAATTCCCCACGAGAAGAGGTTCAACAGTCGATCCATTAAATATCGACTTTGATTCGACCAAGAGAAACCCCTCTCGCCTGTTTCGTGCTTGTTTTATTCATAGAGAGTATGCACATATGTAAATCATAATCCAAGTAGATTGAATATATATAACAATCCCTCCAAGTTACCTCAGGTTGGTGATCTAACTTGTTCAACTAGCTGATCATTTTAAAGCATACCATCTTTGTAAAAGCGCCAAGAGACACAAACGGTAGTTCTAGGGCGACCAGGGCCGTAAATTACATGGAGGCGGAGGAGGCAGCTGCCTCCTCCAACTTTTGAGCCAAAAAAAATTAAAATTTAAAGTTCATTAGAATTTATGTTGTTTCCAATAACTAAGAACATGATACCTCCCTTAAAAAGCATTCCAAATCTTTCTTTTAGAATGAGTTAGTCAAGTAACATCTTAGAAGGCCCTAGAATCAAGGATTTTGCACGAAACGTGTTCAGTGTGCACAAAATGTGCTCAGTGTCTGAGGGCCTGGGTGGCCCCCAGACCCCCGCCTAATTTCCTGCCTCCTCCAAATTGAAGGTTAATTTACGGCCCTGGCGACTTCGGTTCATAATCGAGTTGCAATCGAGCGGAGACTTTCAACTCTTACAGTATACATGTATGACGTATTGACATTTGAACTCTATCCAAGTAACCCTACCTTTCATGACGTTTAGTGTGGTAGCAACATGTCGGTCTTGCAAGAATACTGCGCATGTGTAAGTTATCAAACCATGGATGTGATTGGTCGGAGTATTAAACAGAGCATTGGAATATTTACCCTACTAATTCGGGTATGAACCGAAGTCGCACTTAGTGAAAATCGAAGTGATTTTAATCCGAGTGTTTCCGTCAATCTGGGTCGTGTCGATTGACAGCTGGCCCGAGAGGACCTGGATGGATAAATTAAAGCAGATTATATGTACATACCTGTACAGATACATGTATATGCAGATCCTGGTGAATAACACAAAACGGTCAAGAAGAGGGTGGAAGTATTTACGAGTGTCCTATCTTGTGTTAAAGAATATAGCGATGTACAAATATTTTAATTACAAAAAGAAATTTTATAGAGAGTATCAATATGCATCATTAAGGCAAAACAATAAATAAAATAAAATAAGATAAAAATATAAAACAATAAAAAAAAAAAACAACAACAAAAAACCCCACAAACTATTCAATAAATAAACTCTGGAAATAATTTTATTATACATTTAACTTCAAATAAAACATGCTTTCCTGTAAAATGTTTCAGTGATACTTCTATTGAACAATATCACAGATAGAGTTGGATGATCATATTAAATGAGAGAGAGGGAGAGAGAGATGCAATTTGTCATTCAACGAAAACAAACTTTAAAAAGATTTAGAACCAAACAATGTCAAGATAAGTTTTTTGGGGGGTCAATTTTCAAAACAGCTTTATATCATTTGAAGTGTCACGAAACACGCATGATTATCCTTCATTTTAGTCTGTTTATCATGATGTTTAAGAAAGCTTTCCTCCAAACAATGGTAAAAGACAAACCACTAGTTATAAAATGCGTAAAAGTTCAGACATTTCTGTCCTATGAGTTTTGAGATGTATATGGTGTTATAAATAATGCACCGATATGCGATAAATAAATATTGGAAATCTCAGTGAAAAGTCCAGTCAATACACGTATGAACAATCATAGATATTTTTCATCAGTCTACATTTGCTAGTGGTAGTGCCGGCATGATGTATTGAGAATGGCGAACACCTATTTGATATCTGGGACTGGTTTCTAAATGAGCTTTGACGTTTTCTGGGCTATACTGCCCGGGCCCTGGCACTTTGTTTATATCTCTTGGCGTTTTGGCCCGGGCGCCTAAACTGTACGATGGCGCTCTTCGTTTGGTCTGAGAGGGCGGAAGCGCGCCGTATTTAGCTGGTCCAGGGGTTTTAGCGAGATCAGCTGAAAAATCCAAATAATTTGTTCTCCCGTGTATAGACGTCTGGGCCCCTCCTTTTCTGTCGGGGACCCTGGGGCCTATCGTTGAAGGTAGGGCGTACATGTTAGGGGAAGGGGTGAAATCGATCCGGCGAGGGGATGTTCGGGGGCTCATGGAATACTGTGGGGCGTTCTTTTCTTTGGTCGGCCGTCTGTCGGTGTCATACGCTCCAGGTCCTGGACTCACGTCTCTCTCTGTAAAATAATCAATTACCAAAATAAGAATGTTCAAGCAAAATCGTTATATATAAGTATAATTTGGAATTAACAAAGGGATTGATCATTTCTTTGATCAATTAATGCTATAAATAACCAATTACATGTATGACATTAATGAAATCACAAAAAAAATCACTTGGAGTTCTGGCGCGTCCCAATATTGTAAACGCGGGTTTCGTCTCCCTTCCTTTAGAGGTAAAAGAACTGTCAATGCTGTACGCCGGCCCGGGTCCATCTTTCCTAAATTCTGTAAATTAAAAAAAAAAAAATCAGTTAAAAAGCTTGAATGGATTTATTTGTGAACCCTAAAAATCTCGCGTATAGTTGTGTACTGTAATACAATGTAAAATGTGGGAGAGATAGATACTTTACAAATATTATTTACTATTGTTATTTGGCATGAAGATGGGAATTGATTAAAACTCTTACTTACACAAAGGTTTATCAATCTTTTTATTCAATATTTGAAGTACAAAAATGTACGTGTTCAATTACTGTCTTTCTTAATTAAATGTCCCCTGCTGCTATAAGAATAAAATCTGTCAATTTCTTTTTATTTGACAACAGTAAACAATGAGAAGATCTAAAATGAAAAGCACATAAGTCTAGCATTAAATTTACCGACACTGTTTCAATTCAACTAGCATTAAATTGCTGCATTTAGTTCGGTGCATTTAAGTTTATTTAATAGCTAATGCACAGACACAAATCCGATTTATGTATTTAATCACAACCAAGGAAAATATTTATATGAATTCATCAATTAGATTCCTTCAGTAAGAATATCCCTGGGAATGAATTATTTGATTTAATTTACCGATGCGCCCTGTGTACACTAAGCACGATTGTATAGATACAGGTACTATAGTATCCAATTAAATGATAAATTTTCGTGAAGATTTTATTTGGTAACATTAAGATTTGTTTCAAAGGACACGATGTAAACCCTTTCGTTGATTTGAAAAAAAAACCCACTGCACTGACTAGCACTGCTTAGGTAAATCGATACAAAATATTTTCAAGACAAATGCTTAGCATTAGCAAGAAGCCCGTATCTGGTATCGCTTTTATGCGTGTGTGTGTGTGTACATGTACCATATATGTATATTGTTGGACAACTGACTTTTGGTTCAGGGTATGATGAAATTGTTACCTCACTCAAGCTTACAGACATTATGATTTCTTACCGTGACATCACACAAAGCTTAGGTAAATGAGTGGAAAAAGTACATTGCGTCTAGTGCGTACGCTTACATTCTACGATTCACGGTGTAACATTTCCCTTTAACTTCACGAGTAAATAAATAGAATAAAGTAAGAAATCATAAAATAAAAAGATAAAAGCTACAAATGCATACACATTTTTACTTATATCTACGAAGGAGAACAATAACATTCCTGCAGACTGTGATGATAATTTGAACAAATTTGTGCATATCGAGGACTGCATTTAATTTGTGCATATCGAGGACTGCATTTAATTTGTGCATATCGAGGACTGCATTAAAATAATGGAAAAAAGTCTCTGAGAAAATTATCTATTTTCAAACTCATCATTGTTTACAATTTAAAATCCCTGCAGGCTTTCGTGGAAATGATGAACCAATGCTACGAACAAATTCTTGCTGTATCGTACGTATCGGAAATGATAGACAGAGACTGAATGTTTGATCATTTTAGCTAAAATTAAAGACTTTAGATAGCAAACTGGTGTCTAAGTTGGATGTCGATAATAGAAAGATCTATTTAGCTGTATTGTGTCTTTTTGTTATGTTTTCCATTAACTCTGATCGAAAACTCGATAATTATGAAAATCATAATTCTTATGTACATCAGGAGAAAGTTGATGATCTATATATGGAACCCGAGGTTAATCTGAACTGAAAGACAATCATAGATAAATGTACACGTGGTATGGAGGCCTATTTATGCCATCAATTGTCACAATCATTTGGACCAATCAGATATCAATGTCAACTTGTCAGTTAATTGTGTTATTATATTGACTTGTCATAAAAATATGTTTGTTCACATTTTGTCATCATCTTTTAATTCTGATATGCTTTGCTGATATATACTTTCTGTCTCGATATCTGGCAAGTCAACATCACGATCTGATATGTCGACATAATTATCTGAAATCTGACAAGTCGACAAAAAGATCACTATGTAGACTTGTCAGATTCTTTTGTTGTCAAGTGGCACATTTTGATCGTGAAATCGTAATAATGTTACTTTTTATTATTTGACTAGTGGATGAAATCATTGGATTCATCGTGTCCTTTGAAACAAATCTTAATGTTACCAAACAAAATATTCACGAAAATTTATCAGTCGTCACAATTAACTAACAAGTCGACGTAATTATCTGACAAGTCAATAAATTTATCCGACAGATTATGACAGAAATATGCCACCATAACGAAGTCAGACTTGAACAGTATCACATGAGGATAGAATATCCAAGATGGAGTATCGAATAATAGATAGATACATTTGTAGTATTGTCTAATGAACTAAGAATAGTTTCACCACCACCACGTCAACAACTAGCAAGAACTACTTGTACAATATACGTCATACCTTTCTTGGCTACATGCGTGGGAAAATGAAATAAAATCATAAAAGGCACATTGGGTTAAAGCAGGGAAACTAACATTAATACAATGAAAACTTTGAAAAAAAAGAAGAGCTCTGGTAAATGCACTACACATAAGAATATGGGCTAATAAGGACACCCTGCATGAGTCTTATCAAAGTACTAGTATGTCGTTATCAATGTGTCCTGCAGATAATAGGTATCAGAATTTCCCTTTAATGACCTTGACCTTTCTTCTAAAGCAACATTTCTGCATGTTCATGAATATCAGATATAACTTGATTTTTAAAAAAGAAATATCTTTACACATGGTCGAGAACATTGAATATTTATTCCCGTACGCAATGTGACCTTATTTTAAAACTTATACTGTACCAATTTTGATGCACCAGATGTGCATTTCGACAAATAATGTCTCTTCAGTGATACTCAAGCCAAAATTTTGGAAAATCGAAATAACAATAAACTTGTAGGAGCTAGTGCCAAAACTGGAGCCAAATTCGTCCAAGGATAAGAGCTATTTAGATATCGGAATTTCCCTTTAATGACTTTGACCTTTCTTCTAAAGCAACATTTCTGCATGTTCATGAACATCAGATATAACTTGATTTTAGTCTATATATAACCATGAAACCGATGTATAATTGTGAACAAAAGCAACCCTGTAAGATAAGAAATGTGATGTAAATCTTACTCACTTGGAGCGTGGACGCTATCTAAATGACTTACCCCAGTGTCTGGAACCGAAGGAAAAGGATGGCGACGATCGTTTCGTTTTGTCATTTGAATTTTGTCCGACTGTGGTGGGAAGGTGATACTGGGCAGGACCAGGACCTGTGAATCAAAATTGTAAATATGAATCAAATATTAGGAATGAAATGACTTTTCCCTACATCCTATTGGGTTAGATGTTCTCAAATATAAATAAATCAATGCACTTGTACATGTATTTGTGCATTGTTCATATGGTATTTCTAACCACCCGTCCCACTATTTTGTGCGTCTTAACCTTGTACTGCAAACATAAAGGTTGATTAGGTCAGATGGTGTGCCATAACCTTGAACTAAGGTCAAGGATGAAAAAGGTTTGCAATTGTTATGCGGACAACTTCGCAATGGATAGACCTAAGAAGCTGAAGCTTACAATTTGAATATAGAAAAATACTATTGCTTAAAAAGAGATTGTATGGCTTGACCCTGAACACGGGCACTTTATGTTTCTTGACCCCCAGAGTCACAGAAATGTCAACAGTCTACTTGTTCATACATATTGTAGAGAAAATGAGTCCCCTAGCATGCTTTAATATAAGAATACGACAACGACAATTCAATTTAAAGCAAGCATCAGGAATGAATGTATATTAACACAGACGTGATTGTTACCTAGGCTTGTTTGTAGAAAGAAATCTGCCAAGAATATTAAGATTTCAACATATTACTATTTAACATCCAAAAACGGTTTTGTTTATTAGTTAAACTGGTATTTGTTAAAGCTTGGAAGATAAAATTTCAATTAAACTTCTGATTATGAACAATTGAGATTAACTAATGTCTCAGGACGGAGTTATGTGGCTCATCTGTTAAAATAAAATCACCCATTTAAATTGTTTTTACCTGAAATTCTAAATTTAAAATGTATAGCATAGAAAAAATGTAGTAAATCACAGACATTATAGTCTTAGAGAGTAAATGTAGATATCAAACCTTGTCATTACAGGGATTGTAAATGTAGATATCAAAACTTGTCATTACAGGGGTTGTAAATGTAGATATCAAAACTTGTCATTACAGGGGTTGTAAATGTAGATATCAAAACTTGTCATTACAGGGGTTCTAAATGTAGATATCAAAACTTGTCATTACAGGGGTTGTAAATGTAGATATCAAAACTTGTCATGTAGATATCAAAACTTGTCATTACAGGGGTTGTAAATGTAGATATCAAAACTTGTCATTACAGGGGTTCTAAATGTATATATCAAAACTTGTCATTACATGGGTTGTAAATGTAGATATCAAAACTTGTCATTACAGGGGTTAGGATTGAAAGGAAATGGGGGATCATCGATCACGTTTTCAAAATCAAACTTTGAAAATGTCATGATACATATCATTGAAGATTAGGGTTTGAGAATGGTAACCTCGGGGAGGAAGAAATTTTGTGAAACGTGCAAACGTTTGAAAATCTTTACTCCTGGACATTTATAGGAGATACAGTGTATGTTTAGTTATACACTCTAATAAGTAAGAAGGAACCAACCAAAATTGTGAAATCAATGCTCCCATGGACAGGCGTTTGGTAATACTAAGGTGGGGTTTATGGCTCAAATACTGAAAATGCATAGATTTTTTTAAAAATCTTATTTACGCCTGTGAAACGTGTTTTGTATATGCCTGGTTAGGAAGAGCAAGGAGCCCCTCTATTTGTGACCCCGGACCACGAGTTCAGGTTCTAGGGCGGGGTCCACCTCATATTTGAATATGTTACTCTGCCACTGTGTATTGTGAAGAAAAAAAAAGAGTTATAACAACATATGTACATGTCAACCAAAATACATGTACAGTGTACATGCATTTCATTATAAATGAAATAAAAATGTCAATTCGAAATTCGATGTATCAAAAATACTGCCTAATAGTAATTGTAATACACATGGCATTCCATGCTAATGTTCCATATTCCCCGTATTGAGATCATGACTGCTGATGAAATGCATGGCCCTGATTCAGGGTTCAGGCTCTAGGGTAGAGTTAGATAAGTAAATGAATGATAGTACTTTTATATTTTCAGTTTCGTGCATTATGACAAAATACCATTGTATGGTTACATATACAATGTATGATTAATTGTATCTCGTTTAACGTCTCTCTCGATAATTTTTCACTCATATGGAAACGTCACCAAGATTGGTGAAGGGCTTCAAATTTAGACCTTTACTCGGCGCTTACGGCCATTGAGCAGTGAAGGTTCTTTAGCATGCCACACCTACTGGGACATGGGACATCCGGATCACCGACATCCGTTTTTAAGGTCATCCCCGAGGACCCGTGACATTCTAATCTGATGCCGAGTGTTTTGCAATGGAACTGTCGCTACCTGTTTTAACGACTTAGGTCTGTCGCGGCCGGGATTCGAATCCCGGAATTGTACCCAAATTGAGGAAACCATGAACCCTGTAATAGATATACTTAAAATTCAAGAAGAGGAAATCACATAGTAAAAGCAATAGTACATAGGTTTTTATTCATAATGCTCTTTCACTCTTGGATATTGAGAAAAGACTGATTCTTGAAAGTTCGGGACAATTTTCATTTTATAAACATGATGTACATCTTCTTTATTGAACTGTCAGTTGGGGGCTCAGCTGACCGTTAAGGCGCATGGATCTTTTTCTATTGCAAGATTTTGCGATTTACATGTACATTTTAGCCACAGAGCTTCGTCAATGTATACCAGTTTGAACTTGAACTCAAGATAAATGTTTTATGTCGTTGAATAGGGTCGTATGTACTTAAGTACAAGAACAATTAATTAACTAGATTAATCAATACCTCCTTTTGATTGTCAAAAGGGGTTCATTGATGAAAAGATTTTTTGCCATTATGGTGGAGGAATTCAAGATCATTGATGATAAAAATTCAATAGATACGATATTATTCAGCATATTTTTTATACTCCGTTGGTGAATCTAAACGCAAACAAGAAAGGTATAATTATTATATTGATTTTGAATTTCATATTAATTATACCTTCAAACACCTTAATTCTAACTTCAGAGTGGGGCGTTTTATATTGAGTTCGCATTCCACTCCAAGATCAAATACACGTGTAATGATGATGTCGACCACTGACACTACACGTGTAACGATGATGTCGACCACTGACACTACACGTGTAACGATGGCGACCACTGACACTACACGTGTAACGATGGCGACCACTGACACTACACGTGTAACGATGATGTCGACCACTGACACTACACGTGTAACGATGGCGACCACTGACACTACACGTGTAACGATGGCGACCACTGACACTACACGTGTAACGATGGCGACCACTGACACTACACGTGTAACGATGATGTCGACCACTGACACTACACGTGTAGCGGTGATGTCCGCCACTGACACTACACGTGTCACGATGTCGACCACTGACACCACACGTGTAACGATGGCGACCACTGACACTACACGTGTAACGATGGTGTCCGACACTGACACTACACGTGTAGTGGTGATGTCGGACACTTACATTACACGTGTAACAAAGCTATTGGTCACTAGTCCTATAAATACCATAATGCTCTTTGACGTCACAATTTTCATGTATTTCCTTCGAAGGACAATTGTATTTAAACCTATAGTTATCCTAATATTTTGATAGTTTCAAGCAACTAGCATGCATGATCGCTATGAAAAATCAAGTGAGGTGGAGGGCAGAGTGACCCCGGGTCCGTTCCCGGCTGGAGAGTTAAAGCCCAAATTCTTTCTACAGTGAGCGAACAATCATCTTACTACCCCTTACAATTAAATATTGTTCTTGTTCGCATTCCTATTTATGATTCGTTTAAATCGGAGTTTATTTCATGAAGATACAGTTTACGATTTATTTACAGCTATGTTAAACGTATTAGGATCATTCATATACACCATGAATGCTAATAGTGCAGACGAGGCCGCTGTATATATGTTGGAGTTTTCTATTTTGTTTTACCACAAGTACCCCGAACCCCTATCAAGCACTTCGACTCCCTGTCAGGATTGTTATTAAATCTTTAAGCTGGGTACTCCATCTGTCTAATGTTCGATACAATGATCAATGTTATCCTACAAGAATACTTCATTCCATGTCTAGAGAGTTCTAGACACTTCAATCGTTTCATTAAATATTTAAACTGCACATTCAATCCTTGTCTTATACTTATCCATTGAACTTGAACCGTTAGCAACAAATGTACAACAAAAATTTTTCTCATCCGCCTGAAAATTCATTGAAAGTCCTATCAAAATTATGCAATGGATATTACATCTTTGTTCATATCAGAATATTGTTGCCCTATTCTTCATGCAAAACAGTTAAGGGAACACAACATCAGGAAGTCCGAACTCCCATCTTGTAGATGAGCAAACATATCCCCTGATCTATACGACAAATATTGACCCTGGATATCAAACATATCCCCTGATCTATACGACAAATATTGACCCTGGATATCAAACATATCCCCTGATCTATACGACAAATATTGACCCTGGATATCAAAGGACATGAATATAATAAAGTTGGCCTTCATTTACAGTAGTTAACGATGAATGTGTATTATAAGCAAATATTTACAAAAACATCAGTTCAAGTCCCTAATTTGGGGGTTTAAAGAATTAAACTGACCAAAATCACTATTTCAAAGTACAAAGAATTGGAGTGTCTTTGTTGTTCGTCAATACATGTCGTCTGCATCTATGTTTCTACATTATACAAAGATGTACTTTTCCATTCTATTGTTAACTCGATAATATTTTTGTACTTTCTAAAATTTGACCTTAAACTGTATAAACTCTCTCTACATACAGTCACTACCGGTGTAAAACTTAACTTTATTTATGTATTGATTCACAGTCACAAACCAATGGCATGTTTTAAATGTATAAAAGTAATTCTTACTACATCCATAAAACGGTGGTTTTCTGTCTAAAAGTGCTTTTTGTCTTTCTATGCACGATTTAATTAAAACGTTTTGGACCATTCTACACACGATTTCATTAGTTTCATTCTCTTATAATGTACGGTTAACTCCAGTAACATTGAGGGGTCTAAAGGTACAAAACATCTCAACATGCTACAACATTAAAAAACCCATGCGTTCCATTTACTTACAGAGTTTCCAAACACACATGATGGACATTTTGCAGACCTTATAGTTGTGCAACTGGTTCGCGTATGACACATTCTTAATTAAATGGTTTCATCATCTACATCACGATTTTTTTTCCAGCGAAGAGGACCGGGGGCGTTGACAACAGAAAACATCATAGTTTAAGAACCGGTAACCTTCCCAACATGATGGCATTTGATATTTTGCAACATACCCTGAACAAAAGTCTTTGATTCAAGCAGGATCACTCGTTTGCTTTTACAAATACTTTCGTGAAAAGACAGTAGCTTTGTAATGATACACATCTGTATCTTTGTGTAAATCTGATTGATCTTGCATCAAAGAGACCATTAATTTTGTTGACATGGGAAAGATAAATAAAACTATTGCTTTAGATTGATTGAGAGAGAGAGAGAGAGAGAGAGAGAGAGAGAGAGAGAGAGAGCGAGAGAGAGAGCGAGAGAGAGAGAGAGAGAGAGAGAGAGAGAGAGAAAAGATATATATATATATATATAAATAGATAGATAGATATAGATAGATATATACACATGTATTATCTAATCAAATTTAAACGAATATAGTGTCTCTAATGAATTGATTTTCAAAAGGGAAGATTTGTTACTTTAATGTTTCAATATACATAATTATGCCTCCTTTCTTTCTATGTAGTCGGTCTTAATCACATGATGTATCAGTATGTATAAATAGTGATTATTTCCATTATCTCCCACTGTGTTTCCAACACATAAAACCCCCATGCACCGGGTTATTATGTAATTGTTAAAGAACCCCTGAAATTATTTTACTTTCCCTATGCAAACGGTCTGAAGATATGTACATGTGTATTTGATTTAATCCATTTACTCGTGGATTTAAAGGTTGATAAATGTTCTACAAATAAAAGTATTTGAACGAAATGTCTGACGAGGGTTCACTTAAAGAAGTATTCGAAAGTTCTCATACGCAAGTACCACCTTCTTATCATGGATTAAGAAAGTGGCATGCATAGCGTTCATATTTTATTCCGAAATACACCCTTTCTCACCTCTTTATGCGATACTCGTGTTTGAATGAAGAATTCCACTTTGTACAGCCGTCAGAGAGATGCACAGAATATGCGTTCGTGGTCGAATAAAGCACACATTCCAAATGTTGTAGATTTATCAAACAGGTAAAAAACGTGATTTTTGCAGAAAATATCTAGATTTCATTTCTTTGCAGTAAGCTTTTTTGGTCATAGTATTTACATGCACTCGTTCCCTTTACCTTGGGAAATTGAACGTCAGTGAAAATCCACGAAGTCTGGAAAGGGAATAGAGCAATCTAATTAAAGTTAGATCCTATGATCCGCTCATCTACTATCGCTACATAGGTAACGATAGTAGATGAGTGGATCATAGGATCTACTATGTAGCGATAGTAGATGAGCAGATCATAGGATCTAATTTTTAATTAGATTGGGGAACAGAGTGCTTTATGATACTAATATTTTTTTTTTGAAATTTTCCATGCTACTGTCAGTATACCGGGCAAAATTGCTAGAGAATTTAGATTATACAGCATTGGCCACGTCAACTAAAGTCACAGTTTTTCATGTTCCGTTTTGCTCGCATTGAGCATGTCTTTTCATATATCAAACACAAGCAAATTGGTTTTGTTTCCCTGCATATTTTACCTGACAAGTTATTTCAAAGGTTTAAACATACTACTAGCCTAATTTCTACATCCTTGTAATGTTAAGTTAAAGCTATATATTCTTTTGTCTCAAAATAACTTTAAAACTGATAAAGGTACACATTTCTCTCTGGAAATAACAACGATTTGATTGCAACGAACCTCACCCTGAAAAATTGCAATACTGTAATCGATTTTTTCATGAATTAATTAATAGATTGATCAGGTTTAACATAATTTGACCCGTGTGAGACAATATAGGTCATTTAGCACTAAAATAAATCTTGATACCCACGATTCTTTTTTATAAAGGTGTCATGCGCACGTCCGCGACTTTCACATCTACATGTGAAATACCGAGCGCTTGACGAGAGGACAGTCCTACCACTTGTGATGACGTCAGCCTCTCGCGGCCTAGGATTCCGAAGCTGCCGCTTATAAAGTGAAAGTTCAACGGACGTTCGGATTGGAAGGGTCAATGATGATTAAAATTTACATTTCAGTCATACTTGGGATAAAGCTTAAACTGCATTTTTAGATACATGTACAGTATATGTAGCGATGTTTCCAAAGTAGTCCTGAGCAACTCGCTTGCTGACTTAGTATTATGTATCATATTACCGATGCAACTAACAAAGTTTTAAATTTTCTTGTAAGAATCATTTTACTCCCCTTGTCACATTACGGAGAAGATACATGTCAAAGTTACATTACCTTTCAAAGGTTTAGCTACCAAGGGCTCCCTTTTAAAGAATCTTGGCATTTTGACGGTTCGACGTTTACTCTGTATATTTCATGTTAATAGTTCCATTAGACACGATAGACAGAATCCAACATATGAAGAATAGAAATCAAACTGCTCTTAGAACTCCGTAGTCATTCATTCTTTCAGAAACATCATGTGCTGCTCTGGACTTGTTGTTAGGGAGTAGCTAAGGACAGGCATATGTTCGTACACAAATTAAAAAGAAGTTATACTAACTAAACAAACTAAGTATTGAACAACACTTTCATCAATAAAAATTGCCACAAATTCGATTGAACATATATATCCCCAGACTCTAATTGTTGCCGTGTACTTATTTGGACAATTGAGGCTACGTAACAAGAGGGGGACCCTTTTGCGATAACGCAAGCTAGAAACAGTGCTTGGGATTTTGGTAAACTTCCATACTTCTATTTAACTGAATAGATATACATTTGATTACAAATCAGCGAACCTATTACGCTCTATGAAAAAGCGTCGACAATTTTCAAAGGTGTAAATTTGACTTCTGACGTTTTCGAGATAATCAGTCAGATAACGCGAGACTTGATATTGTGTTAGCGGATTGGTCAGTGATGTGATGATAAACATGGCGATATGATTTTTTAACTGAGACGGCATTTAAAAGCTCGTTGGGTACATTGTCTATAGAAATACAAGACTTTAAGATAAAGGGTCTCATACCCCTCATGAAGCCGTGATCGACATATCGTTCATCACCGATTTAATTATGTCCTTTAATTATACATTTGTAATTAAAATTCATTCTCTTACCATAAAGGGTAGGGAGATTTGTCCTTATTCTGGGTTTCTGTAGCTTAGCGGATGGGAGTCATGGGACTAAAGTTCATCGCATGTCATCCCAAGTGTCCCTTCACAGCAGGGGGACTGTTAGTCAGGGTCTTGAGCACATAATAAAATCTTTAACTCAATAATACTATACAAGGTCTGCATAAAGTCATAAAACATGGGTATCATTTATGGACACCTAGGGACTATCATATTTGCCTAGGGTTTCTGATACACATTTTCAAATCAGAAGCCTTTTACTAGAGAAGATGGGGGCCTACCTCATAAAACAAGGTCAATAAGGGGATCCTAATATATACACCTTAAAACAAACCAATACTAAATCAAATAATCGTCCTCTAATAGATCTCGCATTTCATATCATTTGCAGCATCCGTGACCCCCAACAGCTAAGACTATGGTTGTAATGGTATTGAATACATTACTCTTACAGTTAACATACATTCCTATTAATATCATTCCGGAGCTGCGGTCCCTGTACCCCTTGTATCCTGGAGGTTTTGCTGGGAAGGGTCAAAACTGAGGTTGATATACATTTATCCGACAGGCAAAGCAAAATATACATGCAGGTAAGGGGAGACATCGACAGCCATGTGCAGATTTTAGTTCCTACTTGTTATGGGTGATTAACATTTTGACGATTTTGCAAGAGCGTTGGTCAATAAAGTATACGGGCATATGTGATACAGGTATAATATTACATGCTTTACTTTAAATGATGAAACTCTAGAATATATGCATAGCCTTCAGAAGAAAATATTTTTTACGGCTTCTTCATTGAAAACCAAATTACACGAAAGGGTCCTGACTCCACGCTGGATCCGTTCCTGGTAGAACAGCCCGGGGGATTGTGCCCCCTGGATTCCCACCAGATATGGCTTTTACATTATGACGCTCTTCCACCTAACCTTCCACCTTTCCATCCCAAGATTAAACTTAACGAGACCCCGGGGACAACGCCGCTATAAGGCGACGCTTAAAAAAACATACTAAATGAAATTCCTATCTCTAAAGATGTCCCAGTCCATTTTTAAACCACAAGCTCGATCAGGGTGATGATGTGGCGTCTTCCCTCTTTTGAGCATCAAATAGAGTTCCCCTATCAAAATCCGTTGTATCCTTGCATGTAAAATGTTTGTTTGAATAGAATATCGTATTATTAAAAGTTTCGATGTAGTAATTTCACTTACTTCATTAATCATCTTATTTCGTCCTCAAGCACCCAACAGACATTACATAAATAAGGCAATCTTCTGCCATACATATTTGAAAATAATGTCAAGGAATCAAGGTTATCCATGGCGGCTGAAATCACAACTATGAAAATTAGATGGTATGGACATTCTGTCCTAATTTGATCTGAAGGTTTCTCACTCAGGCTAGCATAAAGCGACAACACAAGATATATAATGAATTTGCAATAATACCCATACCTTATTGCACATATAACGCAAGACTTATGTATATTGCAGGCACGTCTTCCTATCAGATGCTTTACGAGAGGACATCCATAATGAATACAGAAGCATGGAACAAACTATATATTACTCAAAATTTGATAAGGATCACTAGGTTATATATGTGTGTAATTTACCACTAACATAACAAAAGACATAAATTTGACTCAGAAACGTGTTTACTCAGGTTATGAATGAAAATTCATGAACGGCATGAACTTTTATCAGTACGGAATGCTTGAAATCTGATAACAACACCAAAAGGCATTTCATTACAAAAAGTTAACAGCAAACCAGAGAAAGAATTACACAGTTTTTGGGGATGGTCCATCATTACACTTAGTCGATGAAGGGCGTTATCATCCATCAGGATGAACTCAGGGCCAACAGCACCAGCGTAGGGTCTGACGTAAACATCGAGGATCTCATCCCGGTACCACAAAATGGTCTTGGCGTTGGGTTGTCGACCTCTGACGACCACCCCCATGTCGGTGTGCTGCTGTACCAAAAGTTTGCTGTCGGTTCCAGACCCTGTTTACAACGCTCTGGCTGACGTTTAGTGCATTTGCAACGTCACGTTGTGAATAGCCAGCGTCAAGCATTCCAATACATCTGCCCAGTTGTTCTGTCGTCAGGCGACGCCTTACACGTTGAGGGGGCATTGTGTTGATAAACGTAGTGTAAACATTGATAAACGTAGTGTAAACATTCAAGTGAGTTTGAATTTTTAGAAAGAATCAGACACCGATGCCTGAGTGAAAATCGTGCAATGGTAGCAAAAGCATAAACTGTGATGAGAAACGCATTTCCCATGGCATGAAATGCACGTGCAAGTTTGTTGAAGACGTTTTTGATTTCACTTGGACACAATATTGCCAGTTATGCAGTTATTAATTTTTTAAACAGAAAAATATTTATGATCCTTATCAAATTTTGAGTAGTATATATATAATCTACATGTATATACACAATGCAGTTAACGGTAAGATGCGATCGAGCAAATTACAGCCCAAAAAAAAAACAACTTTGCGATTTGGTTAAAAAAAATGTATTGATATAATAGCTGATGAACCAGGCAACAAACGACTCTGAAATATTTCCATAAATGCAAGAGTGAAATTTCGTGAATTTACAGTATCTTCATAGATACAAAGATAATATGTTTATTGTAAGTATTATGGCCTATTTTCTAAAAATTGGGAAATTTGAACGAACCTTGAGATCTATTTAAATTTGTTCATTTGCCGTATACACATTGTGGATTCTGTCAGTATAATTATATGGATTAATTATATCTTGTTTAACATCTCTCTCGAGAATTTTTCACTCATGGAGACTTCACCAAGACCGGTGAAGGGTTTCAAATTAAGGCCTTTGCTCAACGCTTTCGGCCATTATGCCGTGCCACACCTACTGTGACACGGGGCATCCATTTTTAAGGTCATCTCCGAGGAGCCATGATATTCACAGTGTTTGGCGATGGAACTGTAACTACCTGGTTGCGGCTGGGATTCGAACCCCAATCTTCCGCATGCGGGGCGAACGCTCTAACCTCTAAGCCATCGCGAGGGTCATAATGATATGGAAATGCTAAATAAATTGTATTAATTGCAGTTAAATTAGATTGTCCTTCACGGGGAAAAATGTCATATTACAGTGTATACAGTATTTCGCCATGCACAGTGTAGTTTAAAATCATTGATCCAAACCAATGCTGTCGTAAAGGTTATGTACATACACAGTGGTGTGCGGGTTCATAGACAGACGTCGAATGTAACAAATTATGTGATAAAGCGTTCTCTTCTTAAACCAACGCAACCCCCAGGTCAGTTTCAAATATATTTAATAATTAATCATCCTGAGTTTCAATCTTCATAAAAAATCGTTGAGAGTAATTAAAGGGATAACCGTTGCACTTTGGATCATACAACTTAAGCTAGTCAATTTCCTTATCAGCAGAAGGAAATTTATTGTGCAACTAAAATGTTTAAAAACATGCGTCCAAAATTTCTACTTTCCGACATACAATTTTGAAATACAAGAAAGCCCATTGAGCTCATTTTGGTTAATGAAAAAAATGTCGCGTTATGAAGCGAAAATTTTGCGAATAAACGCGAAACATTCGCATTACATTCTATATGAATTAGTTACATACTAGTAAAACAGGTACCCGTGATTAGTACAATGAACGAAGACTGGTGTTTAAGTATATATAAGTAACCTTAAAGAACTATATACACACGTTAGCACCTCTACTTTTTACACACGCGGTACGCATATTTCAGAATGCTTGGCAAATATGCTATTGAAGTTTTCTTAAATGCAAAGTAGTGTTCATAGATGCAATTGATTAATACCAGTGTTACGTAATTAGCAACAGCTTTTAATAAGGGGTATAAAATTTCTTCCATTGAAATCAAGCCTTCAAATTTTACAGAATTTTAATTCAATTTAATTTATTCGCTCAAACCATGTTAAACGGTACATGAGATACAAGAAATATAATACATGCATGAAAAATCGTCAGAGGCTCATATATGGAACAATGCAACTTTCTTAGATACCAGAGGGGAACATAATATACACTGATGTATAAATAAACATATTAATAATACGTTTAAGAGGTAGCAGAAGAAAAATTACGAAGAACAACAGACAATCTCTAAATATGAGACATAAAAACACAGAGATTTCTTATACAGATATTTTCATATCTTGAGTTGACAAAAGATTAGAAAACTTCAGAATATTTGGTCTTTCATAAAAGAAATGTCTATGCATTTTTTCCTTAATTGGGAAAAAGTTGGACACTGTAAAATAAAATGGAATTCATCTCCTATTTGTCCTTTATTACGAAATGTACATAGTCTTTCATTCTGGGGAATACCATACCATCTTACTGTCTCTAAAGATCTATTGGATATAGATTACCAACCACTATAAATCTGTATTTACGTTAAATTATTGAGTTAACAATGCTTAATGTACATTTTCTTTTGATTCATTTGAGAATCTGGAAAATCAGTCAGAATGCCTCTTAAAAGCACTTGGTGGCCGTCAGTAATTTTCTTCAGGAAATAGACGAATCCACACTTTTTGAAAGTTACATGTATGTCCCTTGAGACTGCCATCAATGGGGAAACCCAAAGAACTTTGTAACTTATTGTTTTATAACTGCCAACGTTTCTCGTTTATAAGTAAAATTTACGCGTTTTAACGTAAAAGTTTCGTGTTATAACGATAAAGCTATGGGTTTATTCGCGAGTTTCGCGTCATAACGCGAACGTTGCACGTGACGTTTGCTCGTGCAGATACCCCAACTGAAACACCTCGGGCCTTTCCGACAAGTGGAAAGACAATCTCAAATGTATTATGATAACCCCCTGTTATTGATCAAATCAAAGTATAGCATAGAAAAATATTTCTTGTCTTTTTACAATAAATATTTGCCAGAAACGATTAGACCTACCCATAGCAAGTTCAAAAACATATTAATGATTACTAATTAGTGAATTACACAGTGGTTGGAAACATCAATCTTGTACAAACTTCATACATTCAATATGTAATTTCCGAGCTTGTCGTAATGACGAGAATTTGTGTCTGGCAATTTTTCCAGCTTACGACCAAGATACGACTGGAAATCGCAGATAAATCTACGATTAAGCGCAAAGGTGGATAATCGTACAAGCGGAATCAATCGCAGCAATGTCTTTGAATATGTTCAAAATTTTTAGCCCGTCTTCGGCGATCTGTGGTGGTCGCAGACAAGTCAAACTATATGTAACAGACATGCACGATGGCACTACCAATTGTGCATGGATTTTGGACCCTATATATAGTCGTAATCAGATCGCACCACTACCCACAATGTTTAGTTTTTTTAACCACCGGCAAGAGAAGTATTTCTCTTACTGATATGTACCAGCAAAAAAATGAAGACTCAAGACTCATAACTATGACTAGATTAGTAAGCAAACTTGGTGACACAACACAGATTGTGAATAAATGACCAATATTGATTAAATCAACCATCAAGGACAGGTGCTACACATAATGTATATTATCTATCAGTCTGATTAATTTCCGCTGTCATATGCATTTACATGCTAACCTGATCAATATACAGTCCGGCAAGAAAATGTTATTAACCCTGCACTACAGTCTGTAACATGCAGATGAACTTTCTAACTTTCGTACAAATCTGGATTTGCTCTCTGGTTGGCAATAAACTGAGCAATAATTGCGAGAAAAACGACACAAAATGCTGTCTCATTGATTTTACTACAACAGTTTTGGTTCATCTTGTATTGAAATAAATGGAAGTTGAAATCGATCGGGATCGACATTACACACTCTCGTACTTTCTTGACTTCAATTTACGTTGAAGTTTACCTTAATAACTTTATAATTCTCAATAATTGTGTTCAATGTTGCTTTCAGCAGTCAAGATTAAGAAACCAGCGCCTAAGAATAGTATGGACTGTGTTAAGAAAACTTGTCCGTTTTCAAAGAATGAATAGCATTTACACAAGGACTTAAATAGGCAATAAGTAACTTTCTCCTACTCTATAGTCGGAACAATTGTAAACCAGTTCGTAGTTGTAGCTGGTATGTGGGTCAATCCATTTTACGATTTACCACTTGAAAATCTTGCGGCATTCCTTTCTTTTTTACTTAAAGATTATCAAAGGGATAAAAGGATTGACTCAATATTATTGCAACAGTTTGTTCCAAAAAGCAGTATTTAAATCTATAATAGGCATGTATTTGACATACAGATCATCGAGGTTAACCACTTAATCACGGGGCTCTATTACCTTAAGTCTAGAAGTCCGCGTGGTGACTGAGGTGAATTTTAATTCTTTGGAGGTAAATTGACCGGGGACAGGAGCTGGCTAGGGTGACGGTCCACTGAATCAGTAAAACACACCGTACACCGTTTAAAATAGTAAAATAATTATCCTTTACAACGATATTTCGTTATCTTTTCGCGCCGATTGACTCAAAGTGTCTCTACATCCATTCAATGCATTTGCGTGTTTAATTACGCAACCGTTGCTATGACATAACGTGAAAGTTTGATTTAATTTTTGATCACCCCTATTCTCTCGCTATCTTTGTATGCTTTAGGATTCATGAAAAATTGTTGAGTTTTATTTTTCCTATCCACCTATTCTTTCGTCAACCTATACATACTCTTTATGCTAAATGAAAAGGTTGAGCTGTGTCGTGCATAATACATATTCGATTTTTCTGTTACGATCTCATTCAATACAGTCTATCGAAGCTAGATGATTTGATATGGAGACTTTAACTTCATATATGGATTATCATTTTTGCGTAAAAGCAAATTCTTTATACAAGTCATAAAAGTTCCTCGTATTTCATTGCTGCCTTGTACCAGATATTGCCTCATTACTCTAATAAAAATAACTGTACACCATAAAATTCAAAGGGCTTACACAAATTCACATGACCGAGTTGAAAAATAATTTGATTTTTTTTATCACTGCCCTACACATATTAGGATTTCTTTGAGATTTCATGAGGGACTGTATGATAATTTTAAACAAAGGAAAGGTCTCCCACATATTTAAATGACTCTGATATATACTCCATATATTATAATAAACCAGAAGAATGGGACAATAACTTTATTATACACAGATCTAGATATAATGCCTGCACTTTTCTTTCTTTTTAAATCAAAATGTTCGCACTGAAAACAGGGCTTTAATAATTTCCCATGATAATGGGAAAACCTCCATCATGACGTATCAAAGTGTGATTCTTTTCAAAGGACGAGGGACCTGTTAGCCCATTGAAAAAGAAAACCTCTCAATACCTGAGGTACATTTGGTATTTTTCTTGTAAGGAGGGAAGAATTCTAATGTGTGTGTATATATTGAATACCTTACATATCGCTATCTCTCTTTCTCTTACTGTGATTACGGCTGTCTGTTTTCGGCAACATGAATTATATATTCATACTTGTCTTATCACATTATGATGTGTTGTAAACATCAAGACAAAAATCAGTGATACTCGAAAGAAAACAAAAACTTTGAATGTGGATTTTAAAAAATGGATATAGTCCCCAAGGCGAAGAGCAAGGATATCTTGAGTTACACATTTTTTCTGTTTTATCGATGAACTGATTACGGATGTTTGATTCAAATTTTAGTTTAAAAGTATTTTTATATATATTTATTTCATATATATATATATATATATATATATATATATATATATATATATATATATATGTATGTATGTATTTTATTTGGGGAATTGCCATACATTGTAAGGTAGTAAGAAACACAAAGAAACAAAAACGAATTCCGTCACTCCTTCTAATTCGTTTAAATCATGTACAAATAGAATCTGAATTGTAACGCATTCACAGGGACAGAAGTCACTTCGCAAACTTAGATAAACATTTTGGCGCGGATTATGCTCTGTAGATTAATTACAGCCCTCTAAGTCATTACAATTTAAACCAAACCAACCCTGATTACAACTCTCGCTTTTGCCAAAGTTTTAAAGTTTGTCATTCAATATATATATATATATATATATATATATATATATATAGAGAGAGAGAGAGAGAGAGAGAGAGAGAGAGAGAGAGAGAGAGAGAGAGAAGTATACTCACTTGTATATTCAGCACCAATCATAACTCTCTTCTTTTTCCCTCTTTCTTGAATATCTGGAGCCATTTTTAAAAACTATTTTCCACTAAGAAATTCTCCAAAAGTGTACCACTGACAATATCACTCACAACACCAAATTAAGGAAGCTAAAGAGTTTTTCCGTCAACGGGAAATTTTTGCATATGATACACCACTAATACTATATCCCTCAGCGACGAAATGATGTCTATGTGTATTAATTATTCATCACATGTTCATTTTGCTATATTGCGCGAAGAACCACCCAGAATGATAACGTTATAAGTATCCCGGTAACTAAGGACGCCAGTGAAGACACTATTAACACTCACGATCCATGTCAACTTTCTAATCATGAATTAGCAAAATATATTTCCCTCGAAAACAAACACTACTTTACAGAATAGTATAAGTTTCAGTATTGATGTGCCTATTACGGATTGTAAATTGCTCGGGCGATATAAAAGGTGAATTTCACTCTCGTGTATTTGTTATTGGCGTTTCGTTATGTATTTAAATCCGATGTATCGATCAACAGGGCCAATGCCGATCTTGACACGACTAAAAATCTTTTTAAACACCACAAGAAAAACACTATATGGAGCAAATTTTGCCATCCACGGAACGAGTAACTTATTTGCGAATACTGCACATGTGCGTAACTCATACAAAACCTTACTTTAAAAAAAACTTTTTCGTATGTTTTACGTGTTTGCCAAGATCTGTATATTTTTCCATAGAGTAGACCTGAACTATCTAAATTATTGGTTCAGGAATATTTCAAACATTCACTATGAATTTCAAATGGAAATTCCAAATTATTGATAAAAGACTGCATCAAGATGAATTCTAGCAAGGCGTACATGCGTTAGAAAGTTCATCGCTTATTGAAATGATGCATGTGATAATATCAATAGATAAATAAATAAAACAAAACAAAAAACAAAAACAAAATCACGGAATGAAAGCAGTCAGCTTATACTTATGTATTTCCATTAGAGCTCAATTACGTAAAACCTCTTACATACATGCACGATGTGCGGAATACAATGCACTATTACATGTAGACAGAGATAAATACTTGGCATAGACCGAAGCTCCTTTCACACATTCTCGATCTAGGACCCGGTCGATGCCGGATGCAAAATTCTAGATCTCTAGGATGATCCGGTGTCTCTGGGTTCTGTGACGACGTAATGCTGGTTTCAACACGGTCTTATCACGATGCAGACACGTAAAACGCCGGTTTCTCCCTATGTTCATATATAATGATCGGTGATATGACATTTTTAAAAACGGTTTCTATGCGAGATTTGTGTATTCCATTGAAATATATAAACTATGAAGTTACATATTTGATCAAAAATACGTCCGGAATACCCAAGGAATTGAACAATTAAAAATACAAGAAGGGGGTACCGGAAGTCCTGTCCACAAGCACCTGTGTCTCAACTACAAAAGACGTATCCGTCCTCAAGAGGGACGTTAAACAATATACAACCAGTCATTCAATCTTATATCATTTTCAAATAAAATAAATTGTGTAAGACATTTTTGCTATTATGTCCATATATCTGCCCTGTCACTGGCCCATTGACGATTGATGGCAACTTACGACCGGCTGACTCAGGATGATTCAAAACTTGAACATTTTGATAGAAAATGTATATATTTAGTAATGTTTCCATCAATCAATCAACTACAAAAGCTGCTGATATATCAATACGAGCAGAAACTTATCGAATTCGAAAATAACGAACAAAATCGGGATTATTCACACTAAAGTATATCAATGTTAATAATTACAAAAGTGATCGTTTTTTCGTATGCAGTTCCAAACTTCATTGACGAAAGTTGGTGTTATAATTAGGCGGATCAATCTCTGGCATTAATTTAATAATGAATACAAAATTAGAGTAGAGTAAATTTTTATACGGACCCAAGAAATACCGGGTTTGAGGAGGGATTAGGTGCCTAGGAGTAGTTAGCATCCCCAGTTGAGCGGTCACACTCGCTATTATCTCTATAGCGGCTCGGCTTCGCGGATAAATATTTTACGAAGGGGGCTGTCCATGCCGAATGCAGGCGCACTGATGGTTAAAGAGAGTAACCCTTAGTCAATTCAGTATGCAAAGAATGCTAGTCTAACAATTGGTATAAAACACGTCAGACAGCAATCGACCTAAATCGGGGGGGGGGGGGGGGGGGTTAATTGCGAATTAGATCATGATTGTAACGGATTATAGAATTCGAAAATGCTGACTTGACACGAGAATGACAAGTAATCAAGCTCATAACTCCTTTAAGGACTACAAAATAAAGGGTTCGGCAAACTCGGACCCCTAGACATACCACATTTTTATGATTATAAACACCTCCACTGTCAAGCTACTTTCGGAAGGTCGGTGGTCTTGTCCCAGGTACATTGTATCTGGGTTCTCTCTTCCACCAATAAAAACTGGGCGTCACCAGATAACTGAAAGATTGTTGAGTGTGGCGGAAAACATCAATCAATCAACCAATCCACTGTCAAGCTTGTCCAACTATTATCAAATGGAAATATTACGGAATTATGTAAACTTGGTAAATACCTATATAAATGTTCATCTATTAGATCTCAGTTATTAAAAGATTATCCTCAGTACGTATCCTGTCCATCAGTATGATATATATTATGTTCTGTTACTATTTCATTGTATAATTTGATGTTGTATATAATTTATACCTATGAACTGTATGGTTCTTGGTCAATAAACAGTACAATGCCGCAGGTGGGGTCAGGTACCTTGGAGAAGTAAGTATTGTCACACCCGCCGTGAGCCCTATGTCTTGAACATGCATTTAACTGGAGTAATCGGTAGAGAAAACTAGTGTACCAAGAACGACCTAACAATCGGTATGAAACAATGTTGATTGAATGGTTTTATATTTATTAACGTCCCTCTCGATAAAATGCAAAATTTAGGCCTACGTTTCGGCGCTTTGAGTAGAAAGGAATCTTTATCGTGCCACACTTGCTGCGACACGGTACCTCGGTTTTTGCAGTCTCATCCGATAGACCGCCCCCTTTAGTCGCCTCTTACGACAAGCAAGGGATACTGAGGGCCTATTCTAACCCGGAACTCTACGGGAAAACAATATTGATAAATAAGGGAAGTTGACGGAGAAGTTTAGACATCCCGTTTGTCATACGCTTTGAGTTGCCAGTATGCCGTTCCGTTGATTGATTGTATCTTAGTACATGTTCCACGCCTCGAACAAAAGATTTTTGCGTTTACCAAATAACTTGGTACACCTCAAGTCCAAGCTTCATGGTTAGGTAACCGTGCCACTGTATTTCTAATTATTAGACCAATAATTACCAATGATTGGAAACAATCAAAGAAGGGCGTCAATGCTTTCTGAATACGGTGTATCAGTTTCCAGACTTGGATGGCTTCAGCAACCCACAGAAACAAGAGATCAGATATGCTCTATTTAAGATATATTTACTCTCTTTCTCTGAGTTATCTGTTGTGCCACATCACTAACACTTTATGACAAGAGGCCCATGGGCCTAGAATCGCTCTTCTGATACATTGTAGAACAGGCAAACATTCTCACTAACCAAGATTCATCAATCAACAAAGTTTGATGATGTTAAGTCAAATAGTACCTGAAAATTTAAATGTAACTGTCCAAAAGTAGGTCACGGTGACCTACTTTTGGTCGACACACTGACGACTCAAGATGCATCAACTGACAAGTCAAATAGTATTAAAATGCAATTATAATAGATTGTTTTTCTATTTTAGGTGCTTCACAATACTTCTATGCAGTTCAACAAAATGCAGTGACTAATTTACAGAGACTTGTATTTAAACAATTTCCAAGATATTGAGGAAGATTTTACATGTGTGGCAACATCTATTTTGCAACAGCATGATCTGCCTTTGCCTGACACCTTGAGAGACTGGACCTCTGCTCGTCATATCTGCATATATCGGAGGGAGTGCATGATGCATTTGATGATTCTTTAACATCATGAGATGTTGTAGAATATACCTTTGTTTCCATGACTTTGTATACTTGCTTTTATTGTCAGTTCATTTCTGTTCAATAGTTTTATGTATTTAACTAATCAGATACATTTACACGTATTCACATTTTCTGGGGATGTTTTCATCATTGAAATATTTTAGATGTGGAGCTTTACAGAATTTCATTTGGTATGAATGCTAAAGGCTATTCATGAACAGAATAGTTGTTTGAACACTCCCATCCCCCTCCACCACCTCCCACAAAAACACCCGTGCCGATTAAAAATAACCCTTTAAAAGATCAAATGTATTAAAAGTTCATAGTTGCGACAAGTAGATATGTAAAGTCAGTTCCTATGGTTGTTTGTTTGATTTGTTTTTGAGACGTCATCAGCTGTAGATGACTATCACAAATTTAGGACTCTGCCGTAGCATTGAGGGTTAATTCACGTGGCAACGCCTTTCGAGACACGATACCTCCGTTCTAAATGCCGAGCGTTTAGCTAAGGATCAATCATGACCTATTTTCAGCTTCTCCATTATCAAGTTACCATATTAATGTTGCAGTATTCCACTGCCACTTGCATATGATGTTTTTGTATACGCAAGAGATTGTTTAGCGTATGCTCCATTTCTTAATCAAAGCAGACTTCTGACAAATACGTTGATGTTACAAGGGCCTCAACGGTCAGAATTATGCAAATCCTGTCGACCGGTCATATCTGCCTTGAGCCCTATCTTTTGATGGTGTAAATGGAGCAATTCATAGTCAAATCAGTATGTAAAGAACGGCCTAACAATTAGTATGAAATACATCAGACAGCATTTAACCCACTGACATGTATTTGTAAATTAGGTCGTTTAATGACCATGAAAATTGCAATATGCTGACTTTAAACCAGGCTTTTGAAACCCCTGTACCATTAACTTGTTTGTCAGTAGTCTGTCTGGATTTGAAAATTGACCATACGCAGAACAAGCTCTTGTATATCTATTGAGTTGAAAGACGTAATTACAATGTGTATGTGGTAATGAAAAATTGCTACAAGAATATGAGAAGCTGACGTTTGAATGCATATCCTTAACGATCACGAAAGCTACATATATATAGAAGAACTTTAACTTCAGGTCCTAGGCAAGATCCTTATTTCATATAGATGATGCAAACCTTACCATCACGAAAATAAGTTGTTATGGAGCATTTGTTGCAACTAAATGATATGAATACAGAACCTGTCAATATGTATATAATTATATATGACGTTTTAATTGCATATGTGTATTCCAATTATAACACAATGATTCCAGTAGATCATTGGCTAGACCACTATACCCTCTTGTGTCATGGTCGCATCTAAATTAAGACGGAAAAATAGATTGTGGTTGATTATTAGTTAAGCTCTTGCTATTTTAAATTGTGCATCGCTGGTCTTTCGAATGTGACCTTAAAACAGGTGTCATGTGTCGCGACAGTCTTAGACACGTTACAGAACCCTCACTCCGAGGGTCCTGAGCGTCATACATAAGTAAGAATTTGTGTCACTTCGTGTAGAGCTGTTGACGTCTCAATGTTAGTGAAAAATGTTTAAAGAGCACCATAATTGGACGAGTAATAGTCGAAACATTGCGAACAGTTTTTATTTTTATTGATATTCCAACCTCAATAAACACATATTGTAAACCTTGCGCACTTCCACGAATACTGATACAGAAGCATGGTGGTATAATAGCATGTATACAAGAATGATACATGGAGACAAAAATATCCCATTATAACATTTAAGCAGTGTTTCGGAAAAGGCATCTCCACACATTGCAAACTGTTTGTTGTGTTCGTTTTCTCTGCAAGTATTGTTATAAAATTGTTTGTTTTACAGGGCAAAAACAAATCGCAAATTGTTTTGTTCGAATTACATACAGAATTCTTTGAGCATATTCGATTTTGCCGGACAAAGTGTATACTGTGCTTGTCATCAAGTTTATCTAAGTTCAAGAGCATTTTACATTCTGGCTGTTGATATGTCAAAGGATTGGGATGAAGAAGTCAGTCATCATCTTTCAAACGATAAAGCGTCATTATTTGATGGCTGGACACACTGTAGTAAGTATATTTTACTGATTTACAGAAACCCACTTGTTAGTACAAAATCTAAATCTCACATGCATGTGCAAGATGTGATTTAATGTTTATGTAAATAGAACTCCAGTACTAAAACCCGAAAGAACTAACATCTACAATATGTTCTTCAAGCTCGAAATTTAAAACATTCTACAACAATAGCACTGCTAAGAGGAGCATCCCATAGCAATATAATATTTATATTTATAAATTAATAAATTTTACTAATGAACTCTCAAACGCTTGCTACAGAGTTAGTACTTGAATCTTTAATATCGTTTCATTTAAAAGGTGTAATCCGTCTGCTTTTATAGAATTTTATTTGATTAGAAAATGTGAAACTAACTTAAAATCGACTTTCGTTTTCGATAAGTACCATGACATAGCAAATACAAGAGTTAAGTGGTAGGCACACGTTGGTGGATCTAGACCTGTTCGATTAAAGTGGCAGCTTCAGATGGAACGACATCGACGACGTTTTATCTAATAGTATTCAATAATGATTTTCATTCATATGTCGATTCAATATATCCCTGTTAATTCGAAATAAAATACATCACCTAGTCGTATATTTCTGCTTTATGCTTTGGTGTTTCATTGAAAATTTATATTAAAGCAAACTAACAACACGACTTTATGACAACCGGAATTATTTCAGCTTCTCCGTCTTCAACTTCCCATATTTATGTAGTAATATTCCATTTTACCTGCATACGGTGTTTATATCTCTCAACTAATTTGATACACAATTAGAGCTTGTTCTGTGTATGATCAGTTTTTAAATCGAGGCAGCCTACTGACAAGCAAGTTGATGGTGCAGGGGTTTCAAGAGTTCTGTTTAAAGTAAGCATTTTCCAAATTCTTTGGTCCTTATAACAATCTAGTTTACCAATACAACCTATTATTGGGTGAAATGCTGTATTTCGTGATACATACCGATTATTAGGCCGTTCTTGGCACACTGATTTTGACTACGGATAAATCTTTTTACCTGATCAAGATATAGAGCTCATGGCGGGTGTGACCAGTCGACAGTGGATGCTTACTCCTCCTAAGCACCCGATCCCACATCTGATATATTCAGGGGCCCATGTTTATTTTGCATTGCTGATAGGAGTTATGAGATTGACCAATGTTTGTTATCTTAACTTTTCGTAGTAAATTAAATGCGTTGTTTATCGATGCGTACAGAATAAATAAGTTTTAACGATTGTTGAATAAATGAAATTCGCCTGCTTGTTTCTTCAATCCGCGATTTTAGTGCTGAATTATCCTGATTGAAATGTCCGGAATGGAATGTGGCAAGATCGACAACCAATCGCACATTTTCGGGGGATTTTCGGCAATATGAAAAAGAAACCGAGAAGCTGTGATTAGTTTAAAACATAAAATTGTGTAGTGGTTCAGTATTGATTACACTTATAATAGTTTTCGCTAGGCCATACTTATAATTTCATGAAGATTTATAATTATGTGATTTATATACATCTCATTCAACAAAGGATCCCCGTGAGACCAACAATTTTACAGATTGCATTTTAATACGGTATTTGTGATGCTCTTAATTTCTGAAATGATTATGGAAGTTACTGTTGCGAATTTTTGTAATGATAAATGAATAGTTACAGACAAGAACGTAAAACAATATATCAGATGTCGAGTGGTTTGGAACTGTTCTTGGAATTGTGTGCCTTATACACTTTAACTTGAAGGTTGAAACGTTTTCCGAAATTAGGTTGTGCAATACCTGGTAATGCCCAACAAATCAGGCAATTGTTTACGATATAACAGTTTTTTCTCTCCATTATTCAAATATTGTTTATTGCATTATGTTTTTCATTATTGCGATTGACGAAATTAAACAACAACATATGTACTCATAATTTTATCCTTAAATTCTTTCACTGAAAATACATTTACAATAATGAGTTTCAAATTTTCAAATCGTGAACAACCGTTCATTTTGACTTTGGTCAGCTAATGGGCATGGGGGATTACGATTGCAATTGTAAAATCATTATCTAATTTCCAATACGGAGAGAGATGATTGGTGTTACACAAGGAATATTTAATTCGGAGTTCCAAGTGATTTCCTAATAATCAAGTTTTATTCTTTTATTTATTGTATATAATGTCAATAAATATAACACATAATAATTAAAAGATTGTTCTTAAATTCATTTGAATTAAAGATGTAGTTAAAGGTGCAGAAAACGAATAGTGTGATCAATCTCACAATTCCAGTAAGGAATAAAAAATAGAGACTTGGGCAAGCACAGGCCCCTGGATATACCAGAGGTGAAGTCAGGTGCCTAGAAGGAGTAAGCATCCCCTGTCGACCGTTTACACTTGCCGTGCTTCTTGATCTCATAACGCTTATAAGTAAATTATGAGATTGATCACCGTTCGTTATCTGTTCATTATCTTCGCCTTTCATGTACCACACACAAGTCACTGAACTTTTCTTGTTCCCTCTTGATTATATCTAACATATTTGACGACATATTCGTATAACATTATCTGCTATTTTTTCAATTATAAATTGCCGTCACAAGTAAATTAAAATCGTGTATATTGTTAGTGAAATATTTTACATATCAAACCTTACAAAGAAGATGATATGGAGGCAAACACTTCAATTTTGTATGCAAATAGTAGACATATGGAAATGCTTTGTATATTCAAGAAAATAGTGGTATTCATGACCTATAATCAGCGTTTTACAATCTATCAAACATATTTCTCAATTCAATTTATTGACAACTGAGTATGTGGTTTCAGAATACTTCACCTTTTGGTTGCAAACAATAAGTACTTACTGCGACGAAAACACCCCGGTTATTCTGGTGGCTACACATCTTGATCAGTGCACGGAGGAGATAATGCTAGCTTCTCATCTATACTCTTCTTCCTTAAAACTTATTTCGTCTTCCAATGTACTCTCGCACGATTTCTATATTTTTTATAATTCCAAAATAAAATGGCGTTTTAATTCACATCACATGTTGGCTTATTTGAGTTCTAGGAAGTTTTTTTCTGATCAGAATATATTCGTCGTCAGTGGTTGTAAATGTCAAAATGTCAAAAACCACACAAACGTATTTGGTATAGATATATAAATGTATTCCATTTTTTCTTTTGATCATCTGAGCTAAGTTCAAAGTTAGATGAACTTTTCTGATAATATTTCGTCTGTCTATCCGTCTGCATGTGAAAATGCTAAGATAATGAACAGTTATCGATCTTATGATTCCTATAAGGAATACAAAATCTTTATAGAGTTTATGAGATTAATCAATGCTTGCTTACGTGCATGCACATGAGCGTTTACATTTTGTAGTACACAGGTCCATAGGGATTGGTATTATACATCAGTTTACGTCCTTGCTTTATATCATAGTTATTGACATGTTGGTATTGTCCAATCAAAAGGAGGCATATATGGTTGCTCGTGCAGGTTGGTGATTTTTACCATGCCATACAATTGCGAGTCTCAATATAAACCTAACCATAAAAAGTTAGACTGATTCCAAAGTTAGTGTATTGCACTTGCATACATATGTACATATCCATGCAAGTTTATATATAGCGGGGTTTGTTCTGCACATCTACACATGCTATACTATCGCTCTTGACACACTGAATTGACTACGGATTGTTACTTTTACCTAGACACTAAATCACACCTCTGGTATATCCAGTGTCCGTGCTTGTCCAACTCTCTATTTTCTATTCTTTATAAGAGTTGTGAGATTGAGCACTGTTCGTCATCTTCCTCTTTCATCATCCTAAACGATTCCATATCAATGTCTTGTCTAGCTTCCTAAGATACTTTCAGATATACAAATTAGAACTGAAGCTGATCTAGTTGTGGGCAACGAGTATTTATACCGTCTAGTATGTCCTTTAGCTCCTCTATTACGTTGTTAAACAATCATGATTAGTAATTGGAAATGTCAAAAGAAGCAACTTGAGAAACACTTGAATCTTACTTGACCATCATTTCGGTGATTCGCCCCTAAACCTCGATATATCCAAATGAGTTTATCATTTAAGATGTGTTTTTCAACGTTTAAAAAATAGTTTTCAGTTTCGGGATAATTAGGATATTCTGTTTTACTCGCCTACCCCTAATTCTTTCAGACAATGGAAGAAAACAATCGTATAGAGTAACATTTTGCTCTTTGATGCTCTACAACATAACATTTTTTTAAAAGATAGAAAGCATCAAAGTTCAATGCTTTTCCCCTAGAAAACTCATTCTTAGGTAATAATCTATCCTTTCAATTATATCAGTAGTTGAAGAATCTTAAAACAAATGAATTCTATTTAACAATATTTGATAAATTCATTATAGTTTTTGAAATATTAAGGATATACTTTAGTCTCATCCTTGCCCGTTATCTAAGGGTCTGGCCCCTAAAACTTAATAGCCTCACATAGGATCGGACAAAACCTACACCTTTTATTCTACAACCCTTACATGTAACAAAATGTTTTTCAGATGTGAGATGATTGACCCAGGAAATCCTCTTAACTTCTTGTTAAATTCATTCTTTCCTCTCATTTGCATTGGGATATAATTTGTATTCCCGTTTATCTATGGCATAAAAGGTGAAGACAACGAACAGTGATCAATCTAATAACTCCTATAAGGAATATAGGTGTTTGTGGGCAAACACGGACTCCTGCACATACAAGGGATGGGGTCATGTGTCTAGGAGGAGTAAGCCTCCCTTTCAAAATATATCAAGCTTGATGACATTTGGACCCATTATTTCAATATCTTAAAACTGTTTAGTTTTAACAGACGATGCGGGATGAGTAGCTAGTTTTTTTTAAAACCTGAAATTAGTATGGCAATTCATTGAAACTACTGAGGCAGGGGTTTTTGTTTACTTGAAATTAAATCCTATGGTGAACAATGTATATATTTTCTATGTAGATTGTAACTAATGAGCGGTGCATATGTCAAATGTTCTTGATGTGGTGAAAGACGCTTTTCGGTTTTTTTTTAAGATCATGTACAGGTTATCACTAAAATCAGCATTACATAGTAATAATAAGAACAATTGCATTTCAAGTGTCTCAGCTGAATTGTTTTCGATGTTCATTCTTGACAGATTTTAACCCAACACCCATGTAAGCAGATGAACCAAATAGGGAGATTGACGTTACATTTAACGACAATTTTCTCTTCCTTTTGTAAATATATGTACTAAATTGATGATATGAATTGGAAACCTTGTAAACGAATTTTGCTGCTGTATTTCTTTCCTGTATTTTTGTTTCGGTAGTTTTATTAGTCGACCAGACTTTAAGAAGGTATCTTTATTGCAAAAGTAAATTTAGAAGGCTTGGGTAAGTTATAGTTGGTTTCATATCCAGTTAACTGAACCTTTTTATATGATATATTCTTTCTTTGTATTTTTACAGAATATACACGACTTCGAAAACAAGTTGCCGTCCAGCGACCATCTATCATCTGAAAGATTATTCAAAATTTGTCAACATCCACAGAGCAAAGATGTGATAAAGAAAATAAAAAGAAGCATTTGCGCATGAATTTTCTTATTTCCCTCAAAATTCACATCTTAGGCAGACATTTACCATTGTGTATATGTGAAATGGTAATGTGGTCGCCCGATTAACTGCATTAATATAAGTTGTAGAACATGTTTGTAATCGCCGTAAAATAAAATAAATTTTAAATATCATTCTTATTTT
Organism: Ostrea edulis; assembly: GCF_947568905.1. NCBI lineage: Eukaryota > Metazoa > Mollusca > Bivalvia > Ostreida > Ostreidae > Ostrea > Ostrea edulis. The sequence goes on along the minus strand of NC_079166.1, from coordinate 56,560,854 downwards.
TGCTACGGTTCCTAGATCTTTATCAATGATTTATAACTGCATTTGACATTTGTAATGCGTTTCGTAAATTCAATAATGCAATTAAAACAAATAAATGTATTACTTATTTTATAGATGTTGTATATTATGCTTGAAATCAATGATCTGAAACACAGGTGACAACTTTTAGAGATACGTGTATGCAAAAGGGAGTTGATGAAAGTGGTAAAGAAATCATCTTTATTACTTGTAATAAGTTTTTCTAAAATAGGAAGGTGGTGAGAGAGAACAGACAGCATAAGCAAAAGAGACACCAAAAGATAAGTATGACATTTTATCATATTTTGGGTTGATGAAAGTTGGAAATGACTTTTTCATTTTCAAGTTCTTGACAGACCATTCATTCAGTTCTTTTTTCTGCTAGTTCTTGGTGGAGTCCATTTTCATCAATTCCTGAAATGACTATTTATATCAGCAGATCATGAGAAATACTGTCATATTTTGAGACACATATATCAGCTGTTCTGTCCATACTTGATCTTCAACTTAAATTGTAAGAATGATTTCAAATTGCCAGAACTTTTTCAACATTCTTGCATGATGATTCTTATGAGAGTTTTGAGATTGATACACTGTTCGTTGTCTTTGCCTTTTCACAAGGATGATGTTGTTGAGTACTATTATCTGTGCTTCTTGTAGAACGACAAGCAGACTTTTGATCAGTCATGTTGTTGATTGAGCAAAACAGTACCTCCTCTGTGTTCCTTTTCTCTTGGAAAATCCTGTATGACCTGAAACATGGAAAACAATGCTTCAAAAGTTAATGATTTATCATATCCAAAACCTTACAACACTAGTGCAATCACAGTAAGGCCACGATAAAATGTGTGTTTCCGGTTTCCCTTTTTGCTGCTGACCCTAAATATTTTATAGATGATATACATGTATGAAAAATAAAATAAAAATCCTGACTAAAACTACTTACTTTCTGTTTGCACGTTACTACCACAGTAATGTCAACATCTGGGAACCTATCTGCACTAAACATGCTAAAGTGTATTTAAAAATATTTTTAAAGATTTCTTTTGATTTTAAAACAAACTGCTTTCTTTCATAAATTCAAAAAAAGAAATCTTGATGCAAAATAATGCATGCGGTTGTATGTATATACACCATGATAATAGATATCCTGATAAGTCATTTTTACAGAAATATATCTTTACAAGTTTATACACTAACATTTTAATTATGTTGATGATTTTTAATATAATATTAATAATTTGTGATTATTGTTTTGGTTATAACTAAACAAGAGTGTGGGTGTATAACACTCTATCATGTCATCAGGTAATTCCAATTTCAAGAGTAGATACTAGTGTAATGTCCTAATGAACTTTTTTGATTGTTGACATATCTAGGTTTTTCTATGTTTTGTCTTCTTGATAGAAACAAATATATGTTTTTTAAAAAACTTTTTGATATCAGAGGGGGTGGGGGCGGAGTGGTTAAGTTGAAAGAGACTGATACACATGCACTGCCCAGGTTCACCTTTATCATGTTTACTGTTTATTGAGTCAATGAGTCAATATGTGAAGTTTGTTCATTCAAGATTAGAATTCACTCCCTAGATCTATATCCATACAGACACAGAAAAGTGGGTTATGTGTATGCATGTGTCACTGTGTATACATACACAAGTGAAATACAAACATATGTAAAAATCATAAATAGATACACATACATATATATGATATTTATTTTCTTTAATTTGTTTAAGAATTAGGTCCTACCTGATCCAACCATAGGTACATTGTCCGTCACGATCTCAACCAGTGTTGACAAAGTGTAGGGGTTGTCCCTCATTGTGATTTATCTTTCTGTGTTGTGGTCTGAATGACAGCACCTAGCTTTATTTCTCCTCCATTGTTACCCAAAATTCGATCGATGCTTTTGACATTCTTAGTCTTAATATGCCATTGTCCACGGAAATATTACAATTCTAAACATCGGAAGGATTGCCCCCAGCACGTCCAAATATTTACTATACTGTCCAGGAAGTTGTTCAGAGCATTGTAACCGTCGCAAGTGAGAAGACACATCCGTCCTACATTCATATATTTGAAATATATGGCATTCACTAAACGCAGTGTTCGAAAAACCGCTGAAATGACACATCTAATGCAATATATGATGCATGTCGCGTCTGCTCGCCATGTTTTCCCGTACTTGAATAAAGAGCGGCATTACGGGATATAACTCTTCCAAACATTCTCATAATCTTGTAATATTTTTTTTTCATTTAAGGTATGTCAGTAGTTTTATGTTTTTCATTTTTTCATTGACTTTATAATATTCATTTACAGTAAAATTTATTTATTACCAATAAAATAAAACCTTATAAATTATGTTTAGATAAAAATATCAAGTAAACAAGATATTGGTTAAACTCACTATGGTCATAATTTCAACTACTTACTTAATATATTAGATATGAAATGTCATCAGTGAATTTTATATATATGTTAAAACTTAAATTGATCTTTATAATTCATATCATTACATAAAATTTTGATCTCCATTTAAGTTGTAATGCTGCACCAAACTGCATATTTTATCTGTAATTCCCAAGTTCAGCCTAAATAGGGCTTTGTCCTTGTTATAAATAGATGCAATCAGAGCAAAACATTAATATTCTTTAAATTTAATGTATGTTTTGATGATATAGCTAAAAAAAAATATTTTTTAAGTATTGCAATTATTTTATAAGGCATCAAACTTCCATAACTACTGCTATGCATCATTGCGAATTATTGCTATATATCAAAACCAGTTGTTTCTAAATATAGAAACACGTGAGGAAATTCCAAAGTACATTTTTCGATACCAGTCTGATTGTACAACAGGTTCTATTTTGTTTTTCATTCATTTCGATTCTTTAAGCCACTGACAAGTGGTTATTAGATGAAAGGTATTCACTTGCATGACCAGAACGTTTGCAGGATTGGGATTTGGAAGAACTTGGATTTTTAACATCGAGTAAAATACTTTTGAATATGACACTTATACCTTTATCCGGTGTACACTTGCTTCAAGAATGAACTATAGTATGTATTCAATAGGAGGTGGGATCAGGTGCCTAGGAGGAGTAAGCCTCCCCTGTCGACCGGTCAAACCCGCCGTGAGCTCTATATTTTGATCAGGTAAACGGAGTTATTCGTAGTCAAAATCAGTGTGCCGAGAACATAACTCATGTGCCATAAGTCTTTTAAGGAATGCAACATTAAAAGTTTGGCAAACACGGATCTCTGGGCATACCAGAGGTGAATAAGCAGAAGAGATTATTAGTGATCAGCCGAGAAATATATTTCAATACCCCCACTTTCCAGAGGCTAAATAACCTAAAAGCCCTTGTAAACTCTGTAATCATTAATCAAAATCAGAGAGACAAGCAAAGTTTCAGTTCATAGTGTTTAATATAATGATAGTTGATCTTGAGCCTATGATCATAGTACAGGGAAGAGTATTGATTCCCAGAAATCTCCAATACAATAATTTACTTACCTAATCTATATATATATATAAAAAAAGACCAACCAACTGGTTTCTTACCTTTGAATCAATAGTTAAAACTGATGTTTGCAAATCTTGGGGGGGGGGGGGGTTCTAGTTTGAACAAATTCTGATATTTTGGCAATTCTCAGTCTAAATATACCTGATCGTATTTGTATACTATATAATGGAAAAGAATGTTAGGCAAGGTTCAAATTTTGAGTCAAATACTCTTGAATTGGTAACTAATGGGCAAAAATAGAAGTATGTATAGAATGTGTAATGTGAATTATATTCCTTCACTGATTAATCGTTCACTCTTTCAAAGTAACATGCATTCCCAAATCATTGTTATACTTCATTAAACAAAGAAAACACATTGGTGGATAATCCCTATGAAGACGTTTACTGATAAAATGTTGAAGATAACTCATAAAGGGGATACAAAATAGAGGGTTGGGCAAACACTGACACTGGGCATATCAAAGGTGAGATCAGGTGCCTCGGGGGAATATACATTACCTGTCTATCGGTCACACCCGCCGTGACCTCTCTGCTTTATTTAATCATCCTTAAAATAAGTAAAAAAATGATCTGTATAACTTTGAATAATTCGATTATTCTATTAGAAATATACATACGTCGAAAAAAGTTTTTGTGAGTATAACTATAGTTCTTGGCATACTGATTCTGACTACATATTATTCCGTTCATCTGATGAAGATAGAAAATCACTGTAAAATGTGAAACACACTTTCTGTAACCATTTGATACTGAAAGCGGGGGATTCTGTAATTTCGATAAACGTTTGATGTATTACCGTTATTTTCTCAAGCGATGTCAATGTTTAAACCCTGAATTAGTGTTATACTTTTTCCATTTTCTTTCAATGTACCTTCATTATAGTTTAGAACACCCATGTAATGCCTTCATACAGAAGCACAAATTTGTCAAGATAGAAACGGTTCGAATCTACGTTTGTGTAGGACATATTGTACATGTAAAGCCTTTATAATTTACGTCATAGAGTTATGGAGCTTAATCTACCATAGCATATTCTTTTTCTATGTAAAAAAAAATAATTCGAACGGCAAGATTACAAGAAAGGATTGTAAGATATATCAGTTTTCATATGCCTGTGATGATTTTTTACCGTAAAGCGGTTTTAGTTATTTTGATAACATGGATGTACTTTAAAAATGGGAGCCTATTGAAATAAAGAGCAATGGATTGACCTCGATTTAATAACGTAGTGACAGGTATATAAACAGTATACACGACCAAGTACAAGAGCGTACATTAGCATTGTGAAAGGTGAAGATAACGAACAGTGATCAATATCATAACTCCTATAAGCAATACAAATTAGCGAGTTGTGTAAACACGGACCCCTGGACATACCAGAGGTGGGATCAGGTGTCTAGTAGGAGCAAGCATCCCCGTCGACCGGTCACACCCGCCGTGAGCCCTATATTTTGATCAGGTAAACGGAGTTATCCGTAGTCAAAATCAGTGTACCAAGAACGGCCTAACAGTCCGTATGAAACAATCAGATAGCATTTGACCCAATAATAGGTTATATTGGCATACTAGATCGTTATAAAGACCATAGAATTTGCAAAATGCTGACTTTAAACGAGACTGTTGAAACCCCTGCACCATCAACATGTTTGTCATTAGCTTGCCTCGATTTAAAAACTGACCATACGCAGAACAATCTCTTGCGTATCGAATCAGTTGAGAGATATAAACACCATATGTAGGTGATAATGGAATATTGGTACATAGATATGGGTAGTTGACGATGGGGAAGCTGAAATCATCCCGTTTGTCATAAAGTTGAGTTGTTAGTTTTCTGTCAATGTCTAATGTTAATAAGATATCTAAGTATGAAGCAAAAATGTGGTGTCTTGTATTTCGAGCTCACAGGGATATATCGAATCGACATATGAATGAAAATTATTATTATCAATAGACAACATGTTGTCGTTATATCGAAATGTCGAATTCAAGGCCACAGCAAGATATGTTTTCTTCTTACGTAGACGTTTTTGAATAAATTCTGCTTCATAGGAATATAGAAACAGGTAAGTTAACAAAGGAGCACGATTCGTGTCCATGGAAATTCCAACATACTGTTGGAAGACCTGACCACCAAAGACCACGAAAATACTGTCAGTGAGGAACTCTAGCATATTTTTATTTCAACTTCAGAGTAATTGTGCGTGGAAACAGAAGGGTGTTTAACGAAGTAATTTTTTGCATGACTGATCACTAGATATGATTATTTCCTTTTTCCGTTTTTGTTGAAGAAGCAACTGTCTATAATGTCAAAAAGTCTAGTCTTTAATTTATCGTGAAAAGTCATAGGTTTTGATGTTATTTATTTGGGGAAAGTTTTGAGATTTCAAGAATTTTTTAGAATCCAAAGGACTCGAGCTACGAACACCATGTAATGGCCTACGTTTGGGGTGAAATCTAAAGTGTCTTTTGCTGAATTTTTGTATCCTTGATTTTCATGTATATTACTTACCCAAATCACATGTCACCTTAATTTGTGAAACCGGATGTTGATTAATTGAAATTAAACGTCAAACCCATACATGTATTTGATTTTCCCCCGGATTTTCCATCTCTTTTTCATTTTGAGGCAATAATTTTCATATTGTGTATGTTTCACTGTGAGATTTAATTCGATTGAATAAAAATTGGTAATGAAAGGTATTCTTTCCAATGAAAAAAACCTCATAGCGACGTTTACGCTGCAATCGAAAAATAACTGTTTTGAAATATCGCGAGACGAAGAGGAATAGTCGTCTGAACAGCTGACATCACAATTGTGATTACTGCGGATACCGGTGCCAGTTAAGATGCTTCTTTGTGTTGATTCCTAAAAATTAGATAGGTGAGTATTACAATATTTCCATTCAACAGCAAGTATTACCAATTGTATAGCCTGGAGTTAACATTTTCAACTAAATTTTTTTAAAGTGTTGCACCTCGAGTCAGTACGCTAAGCGGAGCTATCACTAGGCCGACCACTCATTGGGAGATTGATGTTTGTCAGTGCATAGGAATTAGATACATAGTCGTTTTAATGTATATGTATGTATTAGTTGTATATCTTCAGTGTCAACATAAAAACAATTTCACTTTTGTCAACATTATCCGTATAAACCCTCTACTCGGCGAGAAAATTGTTATATATAGTGTTTTGTAATGCATTTTCTTTACTTTGAAGTACAATGACAAGTAAATATATATATGATTACAAGTATAAATAAATAATATGTAAATTTATAGATTTATTTTTTATACGAAAAAGGTGGTTGCTTTTTCAAATGATCATTTTACACATTTAAATGACAGTTTTAAGGAGTTTAATTCATATTTGTAAAAATGTAGGGGAGGTTACTGTAAGCTAAAATAAGTGGCGGATCAATGGAACGTGCACACACAATTTTCAATAGAAAATGGAGGACATGCATATATAAATGGAATTTATGAACATTTTCGAAGTATAATAATTACCCCATCATTTTTTTTTAAATCAAGACATCCAAACATGTGATATAGATCTACCATAGTATAATAATTATTGTACCAGTATTACATGTACCGGGGTTAGTATGGTGGATTTGAGTTTGCGTAACATATTGTGTTTATATTTCTACCTAGCCATTTATTATTGAATGTGAAGAGAGCGATACCTTAAATAAAGGTCTCAGTTATTTCTTCTTCTTCTTCTTCTTATTATTTTTAAATATCATTATCTCAATTTTTGCATTTAAAGTTCAGCACTATTACATGTACATGATTTTATCATTATTCCTAATAAAACAAAATCAATTTATTTACATCCAGTGTTTTTCACACCAAATTAAGAAGCTACGAATATTCCTTACTGATTTCGAAAAATTGTCAACTAATTTCGATATTAGGAATTTTTAAATATTGAATTCCTCCTTAAATAAATGTGAGGGTGGGTGAATGGGTGCGTGCGTGTGTGTTTGTGTGTAAACTATTGAAATTTTTGAACTATAGATTTTTAAAGAATTTTTCTTTTTACATACTACTTATTCATGCGACATGGCATGCATGTTGATCATGAAATGGAAATTTTACAGGGTTATCAACCGTAAAATATTCGTATCATATTGTTTTAAAAATTGCAAATAATTTGGACACGATTCTTCTGTAAATTTTGACGATATTTGAGGGGAAACTGCGTGAATGATGTCTTAATACTTATATATGAATAACACTACATAATTTACTTTATGTATTCAACATGCATTGGTATTTTTATGGAGAGGGCTTATATACACAATGCCTGTTGTCCAATCCATTTGTGTTTTCTGCATACTAAAATATTGTTTAGATTCAAATTATAATGAAATTATGCATTAATATTTTGATTTATTTCCGTTTCCAAATTACTTTGTTACAGATGCCTAGAAAAAAGTCATATAAGTGTTTTAACTGCCCTAGAATTACGAAACAGACAGATAGATATGTTATATCAAAGATTCATAGGAATGTGATAAGCAAACTATCTGGAAGAACACCTAGTGACGGTGATTTTCTGTGCAACAAATGTAGACATATATGCAGGTCCTATGTACAGAAATCCGGCAAGTCAAATCCAGAACTCAAGAGTAGTAATCTGTCATCTATACACCAACCATCATCTTCTACGTCCTTTAGTCCTCCTTCTGTTCAATTGTCATTCCCATGTACAGCTAGAGGTCACTCTTCTTGTTGCATATGTAAGAGGCCTTGATCTAAACTTGTTGTTGTTCCTGTTGATGTAAGGCATCAAATATTCATTTCCAAGGAAATCATTATCCCCGCAGGATCAAGATGCTGTCCTAATCACTTACAGGGAAATATTGGTGACCTTCAACCCATCGCAGAAAAAAACAACAATAAACAGAACAACAATAGCCAAACTTATAAAGTTTCTACGGTCAGAAATTCAGAGACAGGAGAAAGTGAGATTCAATTTTGAAGATGACAAGAATCTCAGTGATAAAGAATACTTGGACTTGATGGGAATTTCTAAAGTCTCTTTTACAGACCTAATGCAGTATGTTGAGGGCAAGATCAGACCTACTCCAACCAGATCTCTAAGGACAAGTTTGGCCATATTTCTTACGAAAATCAGAGGAGGCGAATCCAACAGAGTTCTTTCTACCCTCTTCAATGTCTCCAAATCAAGTGTAAGAAGGTGTATCCATTCTGTCCGGTCAGTGCCTGCAGTGCGATTTGTGTCTGAGAATTTAGGTTTTCAGCACATTACACGATCTGATGTCATACAACATCACACAAGACAAATTGCCAAAACACTTTTTGGAAACAGTGCTGATAACCAAGCCATTCTGGTTTTGGATGGAACATACATTTATATAAACAAGAGTGGAAATTTTAAGTTTCAAAGGCAGTCCTTCAGTTTACACAAGGGACGCCCTTTGGTGAAACCCATGATAATTGTGTCAACAACTGGTCACTTTGTACCAGTAATGGGACCATATCTTGCCAGGAACAATTATGCCAGTATCCTCACTCACATCATGAAATCCAATATCGAAGATATTCGTAACTGGGTGCAGGAAGATGACATATTCATCGTTGATCGCGGCTTCCGTGACTCCTTAAACTACTTGTAAGAACTCGGAATCCAAGCCAAGATGCCTTGCTTCATGTCTAAAGGAGAGAAACAGATGTCCACAGAAAGTGCAAATACAAGTCGTCTTGTCACAAAGGTAGATATGAAATACAATTTAGTTTATTGTATTCATTGTTGTGTATATATGCCCTGCAATTGAAATATCATGAATATTGCTTGTATGGTTAATTTTTTTTCTCAGATTCGATGGGTCGTGGAATCTGCAAACTCCAGAATCAAGCAGTGGAAATACCTTGGGCATGTATTGCCAACAAGCCAGATTCCATACATAGGGGATTTTATAAGAATTGTATGTGCTCTGTGTAATAGGTAAGAAATATGATAAGTAGCATGAGGTGTAAGTACCTTCCTTTTCAAATTCAATTCTATAGGCATTGTATATCTACAGTATTATGTAAATCATATTTATTGCAGATACTTGAACCCCCTTTCGTGTGGAAATGCTGATGAAGATGAGATCCTTGGATATAAAATGTTGTATCTGTTAAAGCAGGTGAACATCTTACAACATGTGGAAGATCTAGATCAGCACTTGGATCGACGTTCTGTGTGTTGGGAACCAGTAGAAAATCTGAAAGGTATCTAGCAGCTGTGTATAATATGCTTAAAGGACACATCTCGTGTTTTCAAAGTATACAGAATTATGTGCATTTTATCTTCCTTATGCTTATAGAAAATAATTGTAATAGTTCGTTAACTAAAGTATTGCGATAATTAGCCACAATATGGACTTAAATCTAAGCCCCGATTTCAAAAAGCCTAGTTAAATAGATAGGTAGTCACGTGGTACAGTGACGTCATATGCGACCTTCGTCGATCAACTTGTTGTAATAGTAGTGTTAGATATTTTCAAAAACTCGGGTTTTAGGGGTCTAATTTATTTACCATGGAAAACATTTATTTCGATGTTGACAAATTTCCCGAGTCTTATATCTTTTAGCCACCAGTGCATACAAATAGCGACCCAAATGTAGCGAGGAAAGCGAGTATGAAATCTGCATAAATTTGCGAGTAAATAATGTTTACATGGGATCACTGTCTAAACACTATTTGGTAATTGCCAGTTCTGTAAACAACTGTAATTAGCGTTGTTGCTTTTCTAAAATAAACAGAGCAATTATTATTAAATTTATTTTTGGAGAAGTAAAGATAGGCCTAAATTATAATACAATTATGTAGCATTGACAACTAAGCCTACTGTCACGGGTGCATTTCGGAAAAAAATATATAATAAAAATGATCAAACTTATTGTGAAAATCACAATAGTTTTAAATTATTTTATTCAAGCAATTTTATTAATCATTATTTTTTGTTATCTACACATTGTTACTTAGGAAGTGGGAGCGCGGCGTGCTGTTGTTGTAAACACGTACGCGTTCCTTAAAAAAAATGAAAGCATTATAATTCAATTCAAAGTTGAGAAATATAATATTTTATTATTTATAATTGAAAGTTCTATTATCTTTTATCTTTAAATTTCTTTTTTAAAACTACCAGTTGGTAGACACTGCTAGCAAAGTTCTGTCTATATGTTGTTACAAGGTGAAGGTCAGTTGGTGCGAGTGTGTATTGAATTTGATAGCAGAACGGAAAGCATATGCGGTAGGCCTATATGTAACAGTGCGAAGCTTCGATAGAACCATTTTCTCGCAGTTTATATACGTCTTTGTCCAAGAGCTTGTTTGAAAAAGTATAGGGAAAAATTCTACTGGTTTTTTTTTTATGGCAAAGTCGTTGTGCCGACAAAAAATATTCACGTCTTGTCCCTCATACCTTCCTTCGAAAATTGAAAAAAACACAGTCCAAATCATCTCTACTGACAGCAAGTACACCCTTAAACGGCACAAAACACCCCAATGCAGTGTTATTTACAAGCCGTTAATGTGATAATTGTTTGTTTGTCAATTAAATCTAATCTGTTTATGAAATGGCTAACAACTGTTTTCAAATCTTCTCGTTCGAGGTCGCATATGACGTCACAGATAATGGCGCGTAAAATATCGAAGAAAATATGCATATCGTAAGATTTGAATTTCATCGCTATCAAACTCGAAAACTACGCAAAATGTTTCTTTTAAAACACATATAAAGTAGTTTTAGACATGGAATGAATTAATTTTGCTGAAAAAATTAAAAAGTTTAAAAACATGCGATGTGTCCTTTAACCCTTTCTCTACCGTATCGGTCAATATGACCGATAGCACGTAAAAACAGGGCTACGCAAAAGGAGTGTCTATAAATCTTTGAAACTACGGACGTAATATATATGTTTTATATATCATATTTTTGGAAATTTTCTATATTTTTTAACTATGTAAAAATCAATTGAATAAATAAAGCCATTAAATTAAAAAAAAGCATTTAAAATGAAAGATGACTTCGTCTAAATATTACGCAACGCTTTGTCGCAAGGCCATTTCCCCCCTCGGTATGATTTTTTTAATTTTCCCTATGAATGCAATATTTTTTATATTTTTGAGAAGCATATATTCCCTGCTTTCAGTACATATAAAAAATATTTTTAATGCCTGGCAAAGTTATAAGAAAATAGCAATTTTTTGCACATATACGTTGTTTTACGATTTTATTTCTCAATGTTTAAACAGATCGGCGTTTTATCTATATTTATATATGGAAATAGGGAAAAGTAAATACATTCTGTAAAAGTAGAGGAAATGTTCTTTTTGATGGACCCTTATTCATATTATAATTCTCTGTAGTTTTTATATTACGATACAATGAAATTGGGACATGCTGCGCGGTTTTCTTAAAAATTAGCGACAAATCGACGTCGCTAACAGCAATCGACGCGCGTCGCACAATAAAGTGGTGAAAACTATTTGTATTGTCCTTTTTTAAAAGTAAATTCAGTACCTGTTGATACACTAAAACAACATACATACATGTATGAAATAATCAGCCTGGTATCTCTGCTTTAAAAAAAAAAAAAAAAAAAGCATAAAACCAATATTGGTTTATAACAGTTACACAACCTACATGTAACTTCATAAATGCTACATCGGCAGATTGAATTTAAAAAAGATTAATAAAGTACTTCAAATTCAAATATAAACGTTATATTTGTTCGGAATAGTAATAATTTTTTTCTCTGCCAAAGAAAGAAAACAAAAAAGAAGTTCGCCTATATATAGCCTGTATACTTTTATTTTTCCGTGATCCGGATCGCGGGCCTCGCGGGTTTTTCTGAAAGTGTGCACGGAGAACACACGTGTTTCCGTTTCAACGAAAACAAACAAACACAGCTTCACCGTGACTGTCACAGCGAACGCTTGTATTTTACATCTTTAAAACGACCTGATGTCAGAAGAAGAAGATGCCCTGGATCCCCTGTTGCAGGATGACCCAAACGATCATGCATTCAGTATAAATACGTACATGTAAGTTGATGTAGCCACATAGGCCGACTAAAAAGGGGAAAAAATGCGGTTTTGTTATGAAAAATTCACGATTAATTAACCGCGATTTGATGCCATGCTTTGTCGTTTCATGAAAGAAAATATTTATATTTTATGATATCTAAAACAAGTGAATAACACTCTGTCCGGGTCCGGCAGTTTGATTAACACCCCCCCCCCCTTTTCCCCAGAATTATCTCCTTACCTGACGCGCGAGTGTAAGAAGGGGTTGTATTTAGTGTATAATGGGATGGGGTGGTTTTAATCAGACTGGGCATTCACGACCGCTGGTGAGAAGGCTATTTTCCAAGTTTTTTCCATGTTTATAAAAGAAATTATCTTTCTATGAAAAGAAAACACAATCTGTTAGGAAAACACAATTTGCATTATTGTAATGATAGAATTTATTATCATAATTTGAATTATTTTCTTTATTCTGTAACAGAAATAAAAACAAAATGTGTGTTTGGGCCAAAATGGGGGTGGGTTAACATCAATCAAAGTCTGATTATGACAGGCTAATGAAAAATCATATTGATTTCTCTTTTATCCAAATGCATGTATTTTATATACACTTAATAGCTTATGACCATAAATTACATGTGATCCATACATGCTGGTACTTGTATGCTATGACCTGATGGGCACGTGTCCCATTCTTGCCGTCCTCCTCCGTGGCCGAGTGGTTAGAGCAAATCACACGGCCTCTCACCTCTGTCGGCGCGGGTTCGAATCCCGTTCGCGCCGGTAAGTGAGAAAGTTTTCCCAATTTACTTTCGAAAGATCGGTGGTCTCTCCCCAGGTATCTGGGTTCTCTCTTCCACCAATAAAAAAACTGGGTGCCACCAGATAACTGAAAAATTGTTGAGTTTGGCAGAAAACATCAATCAATCAATCCCCTTCTCTAATTTCGACTAAATCCACAGCCCATCAGAGTACCATACAAGGGGATTTAGACACTGGGTACCATTAAGAAGCAATTCAATTCAACTTTTATATCTGGGGTCATTCACTTTCCCTCAGAGTTTCAGTATTTTCGCTGGACCCTGTAGGTTTTAACCTGAATTTCTTCAGTATTTGCCCTCGTGTATAATATATGCTAGGCATAATGCAGATACCTACATGATACATATTTTTTTTTTTCATTACCCACTCTGCTACTCTCGCAATGTATAATAAAATATTCGATTCATTTCTAACACATGTATGCAATCCCTTACCTTATCTTTAAATAAATTTGAGTAAATAAATTCAAGTGCGAAACTGTTCCATGCTACCGTGAAACTTAGATTTTGCTTTTTAAACATAAACCAACAATTCTTAATTGTAATTTCTTTTCTTCTTTAAAAAGGGTATTGACATCCCAATATTTAGTGGGAAGTTTCCAGGTATCATCCGCTAGCGACAGTCTACTGACAAATCCAGACATGCATTGGAAGGATGCTGATGTGGAGGACACAGGAACACCTGATCCCAGAACTGTGGCATTTCATTCGGGGTGACAACCTGGCTTTCAGTTGGTATGACTCTTTGAGGTTGAATATAGGGTTTAATCAGTATAAATGTGATTAACATTCAAATAAATCCAGATAATACATTCACAATTGGAATCATGGCATTATGGTACACTGATATGTGTGTACCATTTAACTGTTTTTTTTTTTTTTTTTTTTTTTTTTTTTGCTGCATAGCTAGGGATCGTATACATACAAAATGAGACAATTTCTAATTAGTTTCTAATTATAAGGTATGACACGTTTTAAGGTATGGTGGCCAATACTGATTTTATTTTTATTTGCAATTTTCTTTCAGATATGGGACTCTATTATTCGGAAAACTGCAGATTTTATGAAGCTGTCTTTGACAGAAGATTTGGTTTTCTCCATCTGTGTTGCCACCAACCATTATGCTGAGATAGTCATAACTAGGGGGAAGGGTTGCCATATACTTCCCAAGGAAGTTTGCAGCCTCTCACTGAAGAGGAACTGTACAGGTATTACTAGTTTTAAAAACCGATATTGTGGCAGTGATTTCCAGTTTCAAAAGAATAATAAAATGCATAGTAAAAAGATTACCTTTACCAAAATTAATCTGGCTGTGAATGTACATGTAACTCATTTATTAAATGTGTACTACAATTACCTCTGATAAAATTTCATAAGTAATTAAATGCATACTTTTCAGAGGGCCTTGATTATCGAAAACATTTACAGAGCCAATTTGAGTATTCAAAAGCTTTGACAATACATTAGTATTTAGGACTAAGTATTAACGATGACGTTTTGTCTATTAACAATGATAGCTTTCATTCATATGTCGATTTGATATATCCCTGTGAGCTCGAAATAAAGGACACCACAGAGTCGTCCACTTCTGCTTCATACTTAGATATTTTATTGAAAGTAGACATTAACGGCAAACTAACAACTCAACTTTATGACAAACGGGATGATTTCAGCTTCTCCATCGTCTACTTCCCACATTTATGTAGCAATATTCCATTATCACCTGCATATGGTGTTTATATATCTCAACTGATTCGATATGCAAGAGCTTGTTCTGGGTATAGTCAGTTTTTAAATCGAGGTAAGCTACTGACAAACAAGTTGATGGTACAGGGATTTCAACAGTCTCGATTGAAGTCAGCATTTCGCAAATTCTATGGTCTTTATAACGATCTGGTTCGTCAATACAACCTCGCATTGGGTCAAATGCTGTCTGACGTGTTTCATACCGATTGTTAAGCCGTTCTTGGCACACTGATTTTGACTGCGGATAACTCCGTTTACGTGATCAGGATATGGGGCTCACGACGGGTGTGACCGGTCAACAGGGGATGCTTACTCCTCCTAGGCACCTAATCCCGCCTCTGGTGTGTCCAGGGGTCCGTGTTTGCCCAACTATCTATTTTGTATTGCTTGTAGGAGTTATGAGATTGATCACTGTTCGTTATCTTCACCTTGCATTAAGAAATACTTTTTTTCCAGATTTTTGTGCATTATCTTATACACGCCTGCTGTGAAGTTCCAGTCGATAGACAGATATTGGTCAACGCATGCTACTGTCGGAACAACTCGTTATCAAGAATTATGTCTAGAAATAGGTTTCAAGAGGTTGAATATAAGAACATTTTTGTTAAATATGATGCAAGTACATTTAAATCTAGTGATTGAAAGTAAGTACTTGAACATTCGTTTATGTTGAACTTGGAGAGGAAAAATGGTTAGTACTTTTTGATAACATTTGATAAGGTGTTGTTGCTTAGCAACCAAATATAATTGAATAAAAATAGATTATTTTAGATTAACAATAATTGAAAGATCTTTGTTTTAATGTTGCAATACTTATTATATTTAATGGAACATAATGGCAAAACGTCATATTATTAGAAAATGATGGACAAGTATATAAAGTACGAAGTTTCCATTTGATGACCTTTGATCTTAATTCTCTTGATTATATTTTTTGTTAAAAACCTTTTAAAATGATTAAGATCTATTTAAAGATTATATTTTAAAAATAATGTGACATTTACTAATCATCATGGATTGTAATTACGTTTAAATTGTGTCGAATGGATGCAGAAAGGCAAATTATGGTCAAAATTGTACTATGAGTGTTGTTACTTAGCAACCAAAAATATTTGTTTGTCAATAAAATTGATTAGTTTGATTTTGTTCTTTTTGTAGTATATTAAAAGGCACATTAGCTCATACATTTAGAATTTCCTATTTTTGACTCTAATCTAGTGAGAGGGGTCGTAATATATATATATCAGAGAAAAAAGATTGCAAAAATGTGCACTTATATGACCTTTGACCCCGTAGACCTATTTGAGGTCATGAGATACATTGACAAATTTTATAAGAAATTGTTCCCTGTCCAATTCCTAACAAAATTACATGTCATATGCCTACCCCAAATCGTGATCCATGCAGATTTAAATTGATTTTAAAATACTGTCATTTAGTCTTTAAAAACCTCTAAAATGTGCCGGTAGAGAAAGGGTTAAAGATAATTCTGCGTTCTTGAAAGGGGAAGACATGCGGACTAAACATACTGCAACACATTATCCATACCGAGTTTTTATTATACATTGTGTTGTAATAAGATGTGTTATACATGTTCACATTACAGATGTTCAATACACAGTAAAATATTCCAACTCCAGTTGATGAAAGTGACTCATCTGATGAAGGGAGTGAAACTGAAGAGTGACCTTAAAAGCTTGTAATTGTTCATAAATTGCGTGTTCACTTATTAGTTATACATTTTGTTAATGAATGCTGTGGCATTGTTTTGAAAGTTTGCTGATCAAGTCTTTAGTTGGTCAGTATGTGCAACATTGTTTGAAGTTTTTGGGAAACATACTAGACATCATTAAAATTCAACTACAATTATTCATCTATACAACAATCTTTTGGCTTATTTCGTATTACTATCCATACATGTATTTCAAAATATACATGTAATTACACATATGTGGTAAAAATAGTATCTGCTAATGTACAATGTTAAATAAGTTTACTCATTTACTGATGTATTGAGTTAAAGTAGTGTGTGAGTATTGTGAACGCATAGTTAAGATATTTAAATCAGTTCATACAAGAACTCTAATTATTATGTATAATATCTTCTATTTAATGACACATGTAAGAAAAGATGATATCATGGATTGCTATCTGAATACCAATAGTACCAAAAAAAAGTTTTAAATGATTGACTCAGTCTGCAATTCTGCATATATACATATATTTGCATAACATTTATACATAATGGCAGACAACTAAACAAATTTCACCCCAAAAAATCTGGGTTTTTTTAGTTAATCGATTCATATTCATTGATATTGCAAAACATAATCATATTAAGTAATGACGTGTTTTGATTACTTAGTATATTTTTTTAAAAGTGCAAAATGTCATTCTTTCTACATGTTTACAGTGTTTTTGAAACTGTTGTCATGGAAACCCAATGTTTCCATAAAGTTGAATTTGACTGTCATCTTTTGAAGAGATTCAGCATATTCATTGTTACTTATATCATGAATTAAAATTCATCACATTTTCCGTTGGCATGCAAGACTTGCGTTGATTATTTAAGTGCTGGAAAATGGCTTCATGACATATTCAGCATCTTCAAATTTAGAGCGCTATAAGAAACAATAGCAACTCATAACCCATGAAATCCCATTGTATAATGAAAGTTAACACCCTAAAGAGCATTCATGATAAAAATCATCAAATTCTAAGAATAGGCCATTTTTCGTGGTTCGTGGCCTTTGATTAACACCTCTTCTGGCATATGTAGTCGCACATTAAGTTGGAAGTTTTTCCTTCACAACTGTTAAAATTTTCGTTAGGATTAAAGATAGGGGCTTGGCAAAGCACTTACTGGATCAAGCAATGTGTCTTTGTAAGGGTTTTATGTAGTTTAGGAATCCAGTATAGGTACGGTAACTCATATTCATTCGACCCATTGACTGGAATGTTACATGTGTCTAAAACTGAAGCATGGTTTTGAAGAGCTTCATCTTTTGAAAGGGCAGTTGGAGTATAAGTATGATTACCAAAAGTGGAATTAATGCCAAGTTCGTTGAAAATACAGTTGTAATAATGAACCTTACAAACAAAGACAATGTTTTTACTACCTTTGTCAGCTGGAACCAAAACATATTCCTCATGTAACCTATCCAATTCTTTTATCACTTCTGGTTTACTAAACACAGAAGGATAGATGGTACGTACTTTTGTTTTAATATGTGTAATGCGGGATTTTAACATTCCTCTTATGATTTTAACCTATTCAGACAATGTATCAGGTTCTTCTCTTTCATATTTAGCCCATCGTCTGGCATAATCTTCGACATAATTCATAATAGAGATTCTGTTCTGTCGCCAATGGAAAGGCCGTGGTTCTCTGTATTTAGGACCTTTAAGAATAAATGATTTAAAGTTCTGTTCAACTATATCAATATCAGGTGTCAGTAATGACATGTCCAGCTGGATTATAGTTGAAAGAAGATGGGGAACAAGAACACGTATCTAGGCACTGCAGTTTGTTTTTAATTAAAAAGTTTAGATGTAATAGTAGAAATATAGCTGTAGGAAATACAGGGTGTAGACTTGAACTTGAAATAAGTTGGAATACACGACTGAACCATTTTATGACGAAAAATGTTACTTATGTTGACGGCATCTCGATTTGAGCTTAACCCTTTCTCTACCGTACCAGTCAATTTGATCGGTGGTGTGTAAAAACAGGACTACGCAAGAGGAGTGCCTCTAAATCTTTGAAATTACGGTAATGAGATATATGATTTATATATCATAATTTTGGACATTTTCTGTATTTTCTGACAATGTAAAAATTAAGTAAATAAAGCCATTAAATTTTAAAAAAGGATTTAAAGTGAAAGATATGTTCGTCTAAATATGACGCAACGCTTTGTCGTAAGACCATTTTCCCCATCGATTTTTTCCCCTATGAATACAGTATTTTTGAAAAGCATATATTCCCCGCTTTCAGTACATATAAAAATTATTTTTAATGCCTGGCAGAGTTATAAGAAAATAGCAATTTTTTGCACATGTATGTTTTCTTTCGATTTTATTTCGCAATGTTTAAACAGATCGGAGTTTTACCTATATTTATATATCGAAATAGGGAAAAATAAATACAGCCTGTAAAAGTAGAGGAAATTACCTTATTGATGGGCCCTTATTCGTGTTATAATTCTCGGTAGTTTTTATATTAGGAGGAAATAAAATTGGGACATGCTACGCGGTTTTCTTTAACATTAGCGACAAAACGTCGCTGAACGTAATTGACGCGCGTCGCACGATAAAGTAGTGAACACTATTTGTATCGTCCTCTGAAGGTAAATTGAATGCTTTTGACACACTAAAACAATATACACATATGTATGAAATAATCAGGCAAGCATTCTCTGCTTTTAAAAAAAGAGAGTAGAAAACCATTATTGGTATATAACAGTTACACAACCTACATGAATTATGAATTGTAACTTCAGAAAGCACCTATTGAGAATGTTACATCGGTATAGTAAATTGAGAAATAAATAAATAAAATACTTCAAATTCAGATATATAGGATATGTAATATTTGTAAAGAATAGTAATAACTTTTTCTGCCAAACAAAGAAAACAAAAAAGATAAGTCCGCATATGTCTGTACTTTTTTTCCGTGATCCGGATCGCGGCCGTGGGGTTTCCTGAAAATGTGCACGGGCAACACACGTGTTTCCGTTTCAACGAAAACAACACAGCGAACGCTTGTATTTACATCTTGAAAACGACCTGATATCAGATGAAGAACATGCCCTGGATCTCCTGTTGCAGGATGACCCAAACGATCATACATTCAGTATAAACATGTAAATTGATGTAGCCACATAGGCCGACTAGGAAAAAAGCACGTTTGTGGTTTTGTCGTGTTATGAAAAATTCACGATTAATTAACCGCGATTTGATGCCTTATTTTGTCGTTTCATGAAAGAAAATATTTGTATTTTATGATATCTAAACCAAGTGTAGAGCACCCAATTGTTTATTAAGAGCTGACCATATCTGACATCAATCAATCTGTCCTGGCCAGGCAATAATCAGTCTGATTACCCCCTCCCCCCTTCTCTCCTTACCTAACGCGCGAGTGTAAGAAGGGGTGGATTTAGTGTACAATGCGAAGGGGGGTGGGGTGGTTTTAATCCGACTGGGCATTTATGGCCGCTGGTGTTTATAAAAAATTAAAAGAAAACACAATCTGTTAGAAAAACACATATTACATTATCATATTATCATAATAATAGAATTTTTTTTTACCATGATTTGAGTTATTTTCTTAATATTGTAACAGAAATAAAAACGAAATGTGTGTTTGGGCCAAAATGGGGGAGGGGGTAGTAACATCAAAGTCTGGTTATGACAGGCTAATGAAAAATCATATAAATTTCTTTTATCTTAATGCATATATTTTACATACACTTAGTAGCTTATAACCATAAATTACATGTGACCCATACATGCTGGTGGGAATATGCTCCCCCCCTCCCCTTTTGCCTAGATTTTCTCTAATTTCGACTAAATCCACACCCCATCAGAGTACCATGTAAGTGGATTTAGAATGTACAATGAAGTACCAATTCAATTCCACTTTAAATCTGGGGTCATTCACTTTTCCTCAGAGTTACAGTATGTTTGTTAATTAGGTAAAGCCCCAATCTATCCACTATGTGAGAATGAGGAAGGACAGCTACTACTTGTGTGGGAATTATCTAATAAAGTATTTGTCATATACTAAAGGAGCATATGTAATCTAAAGTGAAAGTTAGAGCTACACCGAGTTCCTTGTACATCATATTTTATTCATTTACATGTACTTAGGTAATGTTCTTTCCTTTCTTCTCACATCTTAATATATGTTATAATTCATCATTACTATAGTATATGTATTTCTAATGTACTCTCTGCAAGGAGGAATAAAGTATTGAATGAATGAAGACTCCATTATTAGTTCAATTTTTAAAATTCGTCTAGCTGATCACAGAATAATGAACGGGTAATAGGTCCGAAAAAAATATTAATGTGAAATTCAATTCAACCACGCATGTGGCCCGTATACTCATTAATTTAATAGCATATCTGTACGCTTAACAGTTCAATCAAACTCTGTATGTGTATATGGAACTCGATTTACGAAAAAAGCTGTCCCCATTTCCCATGCATATTTACGCATACTATACCGCTATCGCAACACCCCCCCCCCCCCCAAAAAAAAACCCGTTAATTGTAAGAACTTGCCGTGCTTTTATCGTTATGAATAAGACTGCGTTAAATTACATGTATATGTGTATATTGTTATATAATAAACATTTAAAGGAAGAAAAAACAAGATGTGTTTGTGAAATGGTAAATTCCAAAGATGACCAAGGTCACAAGGACAAATATCTTAGTACCAGTAGAATGACCTTATCATAAGAAATGCTCATGTGCAATATGAAAGCTCTAATATTTACCATTTAGAATTTATGACCAATGTCAATTTTTTAAAAGTAGGTCAAATGTCAAGGTCAAAATGATTAGTACTCATGAAAAGGTCTTGTCACAAGGAATACTCATGTGAAATACTAAGCTCTAGCACTTACTGTTCAAAGATTATTAGCAAGGTTAAAGTTTTCATAAAGTAGGTCACAGGGTCAGGAATGTTGGTACCCACGGAAAGGTCTTGTTACAAGGAATATATGCTCATGTGAAATATCAAAGCTCTAGCACTTACTGTTCAAAAATTATTAGCAAGTTTAAAGTTTCAGACAGGATGACAGAATTACAGAATGACAGACAGGACAAAAACAATACCCCTTCCACCCCACCCCCACCCCCCACCCCGATCTTCGATCTCGGGGGCATAAAAAGCACTACTATAGATTTCAACACATGCGCTTTCATTAAGGATCCCCAGTCCGTGCTGAAAAATGTATCTACTCGTGCGCGGCGATAAGCTTCTAAGACGCCCAGTGTCATCAAATGTTTTGACTGTAACAGATAAACATCACGAATGCTTTTTCATTTTTACCACTTTATGTTCGCCAGTCTTAGTCACTATGGCCACACTTGTTTCATCGCCCGGGTGAAGCCGGTTGATACTTCCGGAAGCAGATAAGTAACTTGTTTCAAGTATTTTTAAGCCACCAGTAGACCGGAGAGTAACCCAGATCGTCCGAACAGGCACATCGAAAACGATATGGCGGAAAATGGTGATAAACATTTTCTTGCTCGTGATTAATCCATTTTTCATTCATTTTAAGAGTTTAATTTTCAATTTATAGCATAAAGAAGAAAGGTAAGTTTTCTGACATTTTTTTGTTTCCATATGCTAGACGATACGATGAACTTCTCTGGAAGTTGCAGCTCAATTTGCAATTTAAGTTAACAAAACATTATAATAGAAACTAATTATCAATTATGATTTTTAAACTGACTTGAAGTGCAATTTATGCAGTCTGTTTTGCAGATGGGTTTTTTTTCTTCTTCGAAAAGTGCATCAGTTTTGTTTTTACATTTTGATAGAAATTCGGCTGATTTCGCAAGACAAACCGGGTCCAAAAGTGAACCGATTATGAAAATTCATGTGCGGGAGAAGACTGCTTTTATCGATGATGTCAACTGTCTGAGTGACTGTTAATGTTCGTCTGCCAACGGGTAATTAACTTTGATTCTTAACTACAAACGAATGCCTTTACACCCAACAATAATCAAAAAATTGTGAAACAAATTGTACTAGTATTAAAGGAGGAGGAGGGGTTTGCGATATACATGTACATAATGAAAATGCTCATCCACCAATAAGTCAAATCACCGTCTTGGAGTGTGTTTGCCTGTTGATCTGAGAGTACTGGCGTTGAAAATACAGGTTTGTATGTGGTTGGATTAAAAGTGATCTCCCATTTGTCACGATCTAGTTGAATGGAAACGTTATAATTATCTACTCTAAGTTTCATACGCTCATACCCTAATTAGAATAGCTGAAGACGCTGATTGGCTTATTCAAATTGAAAATACAACTGTACTAGTGCCTATAAAAAAGCTACTTTGAATCGAACACCGGGAAGTTAAAACTTAATTTTCCACTAAAAGAAAAGCAGATTTGGTTTCTAAAAATCATCTTCTTTCCTGGAAAGATGAATGAACTTTGGACTATTCTCAGCGTAATTATTATGCAAATTGAATGCGACTCCTTAGATAACCCGTCCCGTAGGGATCCCAGTTAGAATAGGTCCTGAGTACCCCTTTCTTGTCGCAAAAGGCGACTAAATGGGGCGGTTCTTCGGATGAGACCGCAAAACTGAGGCGTCGTATTTGCAATTGTAAAAAAAAAAATTCAACAGGTACATGAGTTACAGATCCAGTTTTATTTGACAATAGAAAACAAAGTGCATGTCATTATCTATAAATTTCAATGGCAATTCACCTGACTACCCAAGTATCGTGCGAATCGGGAACATCCCTAAATTAAACACGAGGCGAGTCATGTAAATTATCATAGAATTGGATGCAGTAGACTACAACTTTCAAATCCAATCACAAACAAAATCACAAATTTCTCTATTCATTTCAAATTAATGGATTATGTGTAAAGTAAGTTGTTGTTTTTTTCGATTATAGTTGTACAACACAACGAAAGTATGAGATATTCTTATTTGTCCATGTCAGGTCTTAACTAATAAATCATTCTATTCGTCACTCAGTCTCTTTCTGTCCTAGTTTGGGAAGCTTTATTTTGTAGCCCGCTTTTGTTTGTTTGACGCTCGGAATCAAATCTCCTACTAATTTGGACAACATTTCGGCATCCACTTCTGGTTGCCGAAAGCTAGGCGTCGTAAGCTCTATCAAGGGTGGAACACGTCTGAATTTACCCGCCTTCGCCACATGTACACGTTCCATTAGTAGTGCAACATCATTACCACTCTCCAACTTTTCATTTTCTTCTATATCAGCTTGAATTGATGAACGGATGCGTTGCATTTTGGAGAGAAGATTGGAAAGATCATGCATGTCCTCTACTTCCATTTTCTGCGCATTACTGAGAAGTTTTTGCATTGATGTGTTTAACTGCGAATGAAGCTGTGACGCCTGATTTTTTATTTCTCTCGTCATATTTTCGTGATTTATCTTGTAAACCGTTATAGTGGACTGAAGCTCAGAAATGAGTCTATCATATTCTGGAGCAATGGAACCCTCAAGATCTTCGTTTTCTTCCCGCAGAAATGCTTTCATTCTATCGCATGAATCGGAAATTTCATCGAATATATGATCAGTATGAAGATTTGATGCGATGCATGTAGTACAAATCGGAATTTTACAATTTTTGCAATAGAGTTCACATTTTTTATTTTGATGCACTTCGCAGGAAATAGAATTATCACATCCATCATTTTCTTTAAACTTATATCCAGTGATGTCATGACGGCTTGATGGATCTGATGACACGTGAAGACCAACGCATGCTGTACAGAGGTTCAGGTTGCATCTTTTACATACATATTCCACTTGGTTTTTGGTTTGTTTCTCTGGGCACAGGTCACAACAAATTACATCTTGTGCAAATCTCAATACTTCTTTTTTCTCCATCTCTGAAATAGGGAAAATTTCTTTTAAAATTGGAACATATACTACATGTTTCAATTAGCAATGAAAAAATTATTCTGGAGTTTTTACTGTAAAATTAAAGATACTGATCACACCTATCTATTACACGGATCCCGTGGGGATCCGGCTCAGAATAGATCCTCAGTACCCCTTGCTTGTCGTAAGAGGCGACTAAATGGGGCGTTCTTTCGGATGAGATCACAAAAACCGAGGTCCCGTGTCACAGCAGACCTTGTGGCATGATAAAGATCTTTCCCTGCTCAAAGGCCGTAAGTGCCGAGCATAGGCCTAAATTTTACAGCCCTTCACCGGCAATGGTGCCGTCTCCATATGAGTGAAAGATTCTCGAGAGTGACGTTAAGCAATATTTAATCAATGAATCTATTACACGTAAATATGAGGAACGATATGGATATTTATTCACAGAAGAAAACTCGTATCTCCCGCGAACAAAGTGAAGGACGAATAAAGGTTCTTGTGGTATTCTACATTAATATAATTCCACACAATTGACAAATATGATATTAACAATTTGAGTAGGAATTATGTACACAACAATTGATGAAAGTCTGACGGCTGATTAATATTTCGACACTGGGGAGGGGCTCTTATTTATTTATTTAGTAAATAAGTATTTGTCATAAAAGTGGAAACCACTGTGTGTTGTATCCTAGCACCTAAAACTGTGAATTCTCATATAAATATAAACAGTTTAGGGCAAAGTATATATCGATAGCTAAAAGACACTAAGTATCATTAGTTTGTTGTCTTTGAAGAAATAAAGCTTTGATTGGGCTCGATATTTCCGTAAAAACCACACGATAGCGCTAAAATGTAAAGAAAATCAAGCTCGTTTCAGTTTTTATTATATGTACCACAACAAATTCTACTGAAAAACATTGACGCGCCGAATACAACTATCCGGTAAGTGAGACGATAAAGATTACAGAAGTTGTTGACCTTATGGTGCAAGTAAGTACTGAAAGGATTCCAATTAAAAGCTAGGCTGTCGTGTGTTGGAGTGGCATGGCACTCATAGGCTAACCAGCAGCAGAGGTTAGCCACCAGGAATATCGTCTTCTTGACCAGTCTGGCGACCAGCTGTTGTGTGCAGGGTGTCAGCCTGAATAAGGCTTGCAGTGTGCACAGCAGTTGAAGGGCTGTGACTTATACTGTTTGCCCTGAGTAAGGTTACAGTGTAAACGGTAGTCCGAGGTTGGACAGTGCAAGGTTGACAGTTAATTTACCTACTGCAAATGAGCCACTCATTAGATAATATTTGATTCCCTATTCTGTGTTGTTTTAATGATTATCATGCTAGAGAAGGTTAGGCCATACTATTAGTATATATTTGCAGGCCTTTATTTTCAATCATTTTGCTAATCATTTATTGAGGAAAATCGTTACATTAAAGTCCCCTAAACCATTGAATTGACAAGATAGGAGCCCTGGAAGGCGCTGATGATTAGAGAAATACAGTATACTATACCATCTGCATTTGGTTGCTGAAAGTCTACTAGTGATCCACATTTGATACAAAGCTTTGTTATTGGGTTTACAATGTTGTCACAGGGTTCACCATTAGACAGAATTCCGTTGCACATCTTTGATCCTTGTAAATAATATCTTCGAGCTGCATTCCACCCACACTTTTTACAACATATGCTTGTATTTGGAATTTTCTCTGCACAGGGTTTAATGGTCCTTTTGCCATTATGAATGGTGTTTGGGCAAACTATTGGTATGCGCCGTAGATAAAAAGCCATTTCTCAGCTGAAACAAGTCGTCCCGAAGAAGCAAACTACTTTACATGTGCAATCTCTTTTACTGCAAAAGTAAATTAGTACTCAATAGCGTTGATATAAAAATATTTACTAATAATTGGTATGTTGAAAATGCCTTTTCAGATACATGTATTGTACATGTGTCCATTGAATTGAATGTAAACGCAAATGAACATAAATGTACCTGCCAGAGCTCTGAATTTGCATGTATCAGAAAAGGCATTTTCAACTTATTAATCATTAGTAAATATTTGTATATCAATGATAAGACAAATAGTATACGAGGTAAAGTGTAAATATTACAACTGTACGTCAGAATTGTCCTCTTATGCAGAGACAGCTCCGGTTTTAAGTGAATAGCTAGCTATTCACTTCGCCTATATATCCGAGAGACCTATAGCCTTTCGCTTCTATAATGCAGGGCGGTTAAAGAAAGAACAGTATTTTCCTGACATGTATATGAATGTGGGCATTTTGAATTGAATATTGGGAACGGATGTTGTTGTTGTGTACTTTTTTAGAGTAACAGTTACGAACTTATATTTAACAACATAATTAGTATAATTTGAACACATTTTAATACTGATCTTGAGCATTACAAACTGACCTTCATCCCTGGTATCCCGTGGGGTTCCGGGTTAGAATAGGTCCTCAGTACCCCTTGCTTGTCGTGAGAGGCGACTAAATGGGACGGTTCTTCGGATGAGACCGAAAAACCAAGGTACCGTTTCACAGCAGGTGTGGCACGATAAAGATCCCTTCCTGTTAAAAGGCCGTAAGCGCCAAGCATAAGCCTAAATTTTGCAGCCCTTCACCAACAATGGTGACGTTTCCATATGAGTGAAAGATTCTCGAGAGACGTTAAACAATATTCAATCCGAAGAACCGTCCCATTTAGTCGCCTCTCACGACAAGCAAGTGGTACTGAGGACCTATTCTAACCCGGAACCCCACGGGATACCAGGGATGAAGGTCAGTTTGTAATGGTCAATCAATGTAACATTCAATCAATCAATCATCACTGATTCAAACAAACTGGCTGAGTATATAATGAATCGTCAACTATTTTTTAAAATAAAATCATTAGAGACGTTGACCTTGGCTAAAACATTTTTGGACCGGGGTTAAAACAGATCATTCAATCATGAAGTAACTATGCTGTTTTATGTCCAATTCAAAAACATTTCACCTTTATTAAAAGACATTATCATCTGTAAGGTGTCACAAATTTTAACCTTGATTATTATTCAACGCTCAAAACCGTATCGGTGAGGTTTTTTTTTAATGAGGAAAGGGGGAATTTCACCAATTTTTTTTTTACCTTGACCCATTGATAAAGTCAAGGTCAATTTTTATGTCAAAATATAGTCCAGACCAAAAGCTGACTTGACAACCGTTTGACATTAAAACTTCAAACTTGGAATATGGAGAGATGATATGGAAGAGTGCACTAACATTTTTGACATTGACCCCTTTCTTCATTCAAGGTCAAATTAAGAAAAACATGAATTTACAATAACTTTAGAACGCTTTGACATTAAGACATCAAACTTAGAATATGAGAAGGGGGACTGAGGAAAGGGGGAATTCCACTAACATTTTTACCTTGACCTATTCATAAAGTCAAGGTCAATTTTTCATTTGAAATATAGTCCAGGTCAAAAGCTGACTTGACATCCGTTCGACATTAAAACTTTATGCCTCGTTCACACGAAGAATTAAATTCGTATTAAACGTAAGTTAATGCGAATTAAATCTGAACCGCGTTCACACGCAGATTTTAATGCGCATTAGTTTACTTCGAATTAAATTTGACGTCGTGATTTAATGCGAATTAGATTTATGCCTCGTTCACACGGATGCACATTAAATTTTACTTCGCATTAGATTTGATACGAAGTAAAATAATGCGAATTAAATTAATTCGAATTAAATAGCGTTCACACGGCGGTAATATTTAATGCGAAGTAAACTAATGCGCATTAAATTCGTATGTATCTCTATTAAAGGGTGCGCGAAATAAATTAAAGAATAGACTATGTTATTAAAAATTATTTTTATAGATATTTAATGAATATTGTGTAGACTTTGTTTAAAACGCTATATACATGTAGTATACTACATGTTCACAATTTACATGATGATCTAGATCTACACATAATGAGTTTTGTCGTGTTTATTTATATGTTCCCAAGAAATAGTAGACTTATAATACGTATTAGTAATTAAAAATTGCGTCACAACAGTAGTCAGCGGAATGGTGAAAAAGACGTTCCAAAGTTTTAAAATTGGGCCCATGAAGAAACAATACATTGTCTAGATTGAATGCTGGTCGTCAGAGGAAATAACAAGTAATTTCTTAGGAACATATAAATAAACACGGCAAAACTCCTTATGTGTAGATCAGCATGTAAATTGTAAACATGTAGTATACTACATGTAATAGCGTTTTGAACAAAGAATTCTGTATCTACTCAATATTCATTAAAATATCTATAAAAATAATTTTCAATAACATAGTCTATTCTTCAATTTATTTCGCGCACCCTTTAATAGAGATGCATAACGAATTTAATGCGCATTAGTTTACTTCGCATTAAATATTACCGCCGTGTGAACGCTATTTAAGGTAGCTATGGATAGCAACCACGTGATCAGTAAAAATTGTGTATTTTCACGTGAATTCATTTTCCGGAATTCCTTACTCCGTCATAGAATAGTCGAAAAACAAAAAGGGGTTCCGAAAGTGTTTTGTTGCTGTGACTGACTCGTACTCGCCTAGAGAAAATATGCACATACCACATAAGTATACGTCAATATCTGTAATAATGGTAGATCAAATGTTTCATCTGTGTGAAACTTTTTGCCAATCGAAATGTTAAACCAACCACCAATCCATGTACATAGATGCGCTACGTAAACAAAGTTGCAGTTGATTGATGCATCGTAATGTCCGAGTGCAGCATGCTGCGAGATTAAATACTGTTTATACAGTCATTGAGAGGCTAAACAAAGTTTCTTGCAAGAACAGGAAGTTGGTGGATACATTCAACTTGGTCAACGAAATCATAGTTTCGTTTGGTGAGTGAAAAAAAATGCCATAAATTTGTATTCAAAAGTTCAACTCACATTTCCTCTGCTATTTCACATCGCGATTTATAATAACATTTGTAAGTTTAAACACACGACATACAGTATATGTATTATTTTGTATGTATTTATGTATTCCACGTGTGCTTAAATATAACCCCCACCTGTGCATGTAATTGTAAACGGATGTCATGTAAATGTATACCACATTTGTAAACATGGGCTCTCACAACTCCTTTGTTAAGAAAATATTGTCATGAAAATAACCGTTACGAAAATAACATACATTGAACTACATGTATAAAAGTAATGAAAAACAAATGTCTGTATAGACGTACTATCTAGGGGTATGAGGGAACCGGATAGAAAGTGGAGGGGGGGGGGGGCATGTGTTGAATTATAATTCCCTAGACTATAGTATGTATACATATACTATTACTTTGAAATTTCAGTGACCTAAGAAATATATCAAACCTGAGGTTTCGTGTTTCACACAAACATGTAGGTTGGCAAAACCTTTTTAAAAATAATGTAAATTAATCACAAGTCTGCATATGCCCTCTCATAGGCAAATGTATGCACTGTATGTATAAGTAAGATATGTATACTACAGTATGCCCTTCTCTTGACCCACATTTTGTAAATAAAACAGATATAAGTCTATGGCAGTTTATGAAAACATATATACACGTCATCTCATATTGCAATTTATAATTTTGAAACATCAGTATTTAAATTTTCACTGAATATGTGTTGAGACACAATTTTAAAATTCACATTGTCTGACGCAGTCTAATTACTCAATGGTATAATATAGACCTAACTGCGCAAATATCAATCATGATGATCTTTTTTCTAGGCATCAGCCTGAGGACCAAGGGAGGTTAGTTAGGACCAGAGCAGGTTGATGTGGATTTCGAGTCAACAAGTATAACAGCAAGAGAGGTACTATATTTTCTTTTGATAAACATTTGTAAAGATAATTCAGAGTATATCAGATATTCATCTTTTTTGCTATATTTAAATATATTTATCTATATTTTGAACAGGTACTCCATTTAGAGTGATGATGACATATCCCATGGACCCCCAAAACTCCACAAATTTAAAAATGTTTGATCAAGTTCCGAAGATTAAAGAACTACTGCAAAATTTGGGTCTTGGATGAAAAACATTAATTCACTTATATGAGCTCAGAGCAGTGGATGTTGTACAACATACTTTAAATTAAATTGTGAATTTGAGGGAAAACAAATACATGTACTCGTGTATTACATGTACATGCCTTTTGAAAGACATTAATATTGCATAGATGTAAAGGAAATTTCAATGTTGATTATTCTTTCTTATGCCTCGTTCACACGAAGAGTTTAAAGGTACATACGTACTCGTAATCAATTTTTTTTTCTTTCCAAAGTAACATAGTTAGTGTATCTATAATGGCGGTTTATAACAAGTTATGTAGCGTAAACTAATTGATTTCATCCCGAAAGAAAGAAATTGGTCACAATAAGTTCTTCATTTCTGACCAATATTTAACTCTCGGAAATCTTCGGTTAACCTATTTGCATAATGTATGCATAGCGCGCGCCTTTTAAACACGTGATTACAGAGAAAACAATGGCGTCGGTAAGTATTGACGTTATTTCACTTTGAGTAATCTTCAATCTAATTAAAATTAGCTCTATCACTTGCTCTTGTTTATTGATATGTCGCGCGTGGTAGATCTAACGTAACCCGATTTGAAGCTCGTTTGAATGACCGGAGGTCAAGAAATTTTTCGTCCAATCAGATAACCACTTTCGGGATCTTGAAAGTGCCAATAGGCAAGGGAAGCAACCTACCTCGCTAATTATCGATCTTTCGGAATCTTTCGGGGATTGGCCTCGATTGCACAAAAAAGCCCAATAGTCCCGATCGTATTTATTATTTCCGGTTTATCGAAAAACAAAAAACAGCATGGTAAGATTCCCACTTATGAGACGTTTTGATGGCATTCCAAAGCCCATTCACGCCTAGACGTATATATAATAGGTCAAATATATGTGTGCTATGTGGATTCTTGTTTATTCAAGTGGAAATTTCATCGACTGGGGAAAGAACGGAGAAAAAGTTTCTTAACAAAAAACTAAAACTTACCGATGAACGAATCAAGGCTATAACTTCGGTTATTGACAGCTTCAAGCACGATTCCAGTATTTCTACAAATGGCATTTGCCTTAAGTGTTTCAGAAATGTCGAAAAGGTGTTGCACATGGAGAATGAGGTGTGTAAACTTCAAAATGAGATTTCAGCAACCAGACGTTTTGTCAAACAGAAATACCAACTTGCCTCACCATCACCATCCAAATCTGTCACAGAAAAACGACTTCTCAGATCCCCCTCTACAAATGTACCAGCTGCTAAATCGCAAAAAACCTTTCCCTCGACTGTGTCAGTTATAAACTTAACTTCACTTCCAACGTTTGATTCATTATGTCAAAAAGGTGCAGAAAAAGCAGATTTGCCAGATGTTTTGGCAACTCAACTAGAGGAAAGGAAACCTGTTCGCCGCTCCCTGGGATTTAGCGAGACAAAAAAGATTGATGAGTCTACACTTACAGGCGAAGTAGAGGTAATAGAAATGTTGCATGAACAATAACATGTTTGCATAAATTCCCTGTTGGATATTTGTAGTTAGTTTGCATTCAGTTGTATGAAAACAAATTTTTGCAGTTTCCTTTATTTAGACACGGACCATTCGATTTAGGGGGCTTTGTTTTGTACCTCAGTCAGATTATTTATTTTAGTACAGTCTACAAGTAAAGTTAAAAAAAATTGTTGGCAAAATATTTTTTCAATGGCAAAATATTTAGCCGGATTATTTTTTCAAGAGCACACACAGCCAGATTACTCTCAAGAAACAACCACCCCCCTTCTTCATTAAAATTAAATGGTTCATGTCTAATGCGAATTAATTATTGTGCCCTGATATTGAATTCCTAGCATATCTGTATAAAATTCAGCCGTTTAATACTAAAGTACATTACATTTGCATTACACAAAATGCTTTAATTTTGCAATTGTGGCAATCACACCGTTTTGACAGATCTTGATATAGATAATATCATATTTTCTTTTTAAATGTACAAAAATTAAAACATCAACTGAAAGATGAAAGCATAGATTTGTTGTTATAAAATTATCTAATGATTATGACTTCATTTACTTGATTTTGGTACTTTTTTCCTTGAATAATACATTTATGCTAGTATGCGTGTGTCATTTCATGTGAATAACAAGCATTTGTTTAATTAACAAACATTTGAAATTGATTCAGTTTGCATTTATGACAGTAACTTACTAACACAGATACATGTAATGTAATTAATGCTACAAAATACACAGGCTGTGGATTTTATTTATACAGTACAGTCAGTTATACAGATCATGAAGAAACCTATGGCCATAGAATCCGCTTTCACATGTTTAATATCAAGATCCACTACTGTTTGAAAACATTTTTTAATGTAGACGGCAAGATGTCCTTTATGGATCATACATTTGTGTATTTCATCAATGGTATTTTAATGAAATTATTGTTTATTGATTTTGGTAATATTTCAAGTAAATTTACACATTGTTAAACATTCATGTCTAATAACATGAATATTTCTTTTACAAATGTATTGCAATCTAATTAAAATTAGCTCTATCACTTGCTCTTGTTTATTGATATGTCGCGCGTGGTAGCTACCATGCGACATATCAATAAAACGGGAGCAATGATAGATATAATTTTAATTAGATTGAAATGTATTGCAGCTTACAATGTAGGTATTAAGAACTGTTATTTTTTAATCCATAGTTGAAAGTTATGTATGTTAATTATTTAATTGCATGTTGTTTTTACTCACATTGTTTACATTTCAGGAGTTTCAGATTAAAAATGTGCATGTTTCTGTTTGCATCTTGTTCGAAATCAATTGCAGAAAACGATGAAGGTAATATTTCTTAACAATAGACTAGTCTATATGAGTTTGCGTTAAGGCTTAAATTTTTTGTGACTGTTTACTTTTTCAGTTTAAAAATTGATAAAGGATATAATGTGCATTATGTACATGTAAACATATGAAAATGAAAATACACATTATGGGGTAAGTGTCAAAGAGACTGTATCCATCCATGAGGAAAAAATGTAAAAATCTAGAGGTCTCCACAAGGCCTTGAACAAGGATGCATTTCTATTCCTAAAAAATATTCTTTTAATTTTTTTTAGTTCTTTTAAGTATTTTTCTAGATATTAACCAAATTTTTATCAAACAATAGGTACTTGAATGTTTCAAACAAAAATAGTGTATTCTCAAAACATTTATGGATAATGAAAAAAAATCACTCATTTGCTCCAGGCAACAAAATAGATACATGTATATACATTGTAAAGAATAGTCTTATTTATATATTTAAATGATTCTTAGTCAAAATGGTGCAAATAATAATTTTTTCTTATGGAAGATTATATTCATTAAATATTCATATACATGTACATTGTACAACATGTATTTATTTCAAAGAAACATACCATTGTTATATTATATTCTTATTGTTCATCATAGGTTTCCATTTATTACCCTAGTGGTAAGAAAACAACTTTTGTTCCAAATGACAATCATCGCCAAATATGTAGGACAATATGCAGGGGACAAAATGTAGAAAGAAACATCATTGAAATTATTGGAAGGTCACACCAAGATGTGCTTACAACAGCAGTTTCAAAGCTTGTAGCCAAAGAATGTGAAACCATCTGTAAACGAGGATCAGGGACATTACTACAAGACAGAGCATATGATGGCATATTTCAATTTTCCTGGGACAAATTTCACAAAGAAATTGAAGTGAAAGCCCCAAATACATTGAAGATAATTTCATCAACCATAAGCAACATACCGGTAGTACCAACTGAAAAGAAATTCTTATGCATCATGAGTACAGTAGCTTCAGCATTACATGGAAGGAGCCAGGAGATGTCATCACTCCACTACCAAATAGGATTTATACTGACCCGCGGAACATGTAAACAGAAGGTCAGTACAGTATGTCTATTGAACTCAGAGCCTACATGTACTTAAACTTTTACAACTAGCTGAAGCACACACACCTTGAGTAATGGTAGGCAAGATTCCTATGCTTCAAACACCTACACTACAGAAAAGGTGTTACCGTGATAATTCACTGTGATAGTGGTACCACTCTCGTGGTGGTAATGCTGTAATTTTTTTTCTGTTTGATATATTTTTAAACTCAAAAGTGCTAATAAAGTGATGGCAATGACTTAACTAAATACAATAGAAATTGGGTTGATATGTGAAAAGGAGAAAAGTTACAGCATTACCACCAAGAGAGTGGTATCACCATCACGGTGAATTAACACCTTTTCTGTACTGTATCAAGCTGCTGTGCTGTAAAATCCACCAGTAAATATAAATGAATGAGAGTCTCAAAGATAAAACTAGACATTTTTCCATCAAAAATATCATGATGGGGATTATAAAGTTTTGAGCTATGTAATTGAAGCCACACATCTTGTGTTTTAACTGTGAAGTTGGTACAATTATTAAGAATATCCATGTTACTTCAGCAAAACCTCATACTGATATTGCGGAATGATCATCATCTTATGTAACTCTTCCTTTAAATTAAAAACATATAATTATTTGCATGTTGCTTGCTTTTGAAAAAAAGTAATATACTAAGTATTTCATTAATCCATGTTACAGGTATATCAACTTTCATTTCAGGATATTGAAAGACTGGCAAAAATTGGACTTAGTGTTACACCAAAATCTATTCAACAGAAATTATTATCTTGGCAAGACCATTTAGACAAAGAAATTGTAGAATTAAGAGATAAATGGAAGGAAGGAGGCAATGTGAAATTTCAATTGATTGGAGATAATTGGGACAAAACTATATTGCCATCCTATAGAACCAGTCAAGACAAAACAATTTCTCTTCACTTATTTCATATATTTGCTCTCATTGATCGTGTTTCTGGAGATGAAGATGTAAACCAAATCCAAATTGAAAGAAAACTTAGTGTTGTTGATTTTATCCCATCACTAGAAGACCAAAACAAGCTGAAGAAAGAACTGACATTCCTAATTGCCTCCTCCTTGATACATAACATTGAAATTTTGGACAAGGAATTTGGAAAAATTTATCCAAGTCATTTTCAGCATGAATATAGTGACAAAGCAGGCCTTAAAACATCTCAGGTATACATTTCTTACTTAATGCAAGTGTAGTTTGGCCATGACAAAATACAATAAAATAATTTTAATTGAAAAATAGAGGTAATTGAAAGCCTTTTTTCTCCTATAAAAGACAATAATCTTAGGAATTCAAACATTGTGGTGCATTTTCCAGATACGTAAGTAGTTTTAAATACTATCAATTGTGCAACAATGCCTATTCTTTAAAGTCCAAAAGTTTGTAGCATGAGCATGTATGGGGTTAAACAAAATGTTATTTGTGGATAAAAAAAAATTTTGCTTTCCTATATTGTACATTTGTAAGATGATTTTACCAGGAGTGTGCAAATGGCTACACATTCTATAGTGTACATGTATGTAATTGAGCCACATTTATTGTCATGATCTGACTAGTTATTCTGTCATGCAGATACATTAACATGTTTATCAGATTTTTATTTATTCGTTTAAATATGTACATAAATTATTAATTTATCAAATAGCTGAAAAAAGAAGTTGGTTTATTTGATTCACATTAAAAATACACTTGTCATTACATTTAAAATGTATTAATTTTTTTTTATTCAGTTTCCAATTGGATTATTCGACTGTAATGAGACTAAATTAAGCTTCTTAAGAATCTGACGGAAAAGTACGTCCCATTAGATGAGGAAAATGTGATTGATGAAGTCTTTTTTGGAGGTAAGTGGAAATCACATATGTTTGAATATCTTATTTCAGATCTTTATTTTGTCTACACAATTTAATTATGCAGCTGCATGCATGCATGTGGCTCAGTCTAGCAAAGTTTTGGTCGATGTTTCAATACAACAAAATGACTTTTTTATGAAATGTTTAATTTAAATTACATGATGTTTAATTTAAATTACAATATGTACATGAGTTTGCAATATTACTTTCAGGCGACAGATTAACAGATGAGAGGGTTCAGTCAGCACAGCAGGCAATGTCAAATGCTGATACTCCAAAGGAAAGACTTCAGGGATTTATCTCTAAAATTGAGGATTGGCATAGAATGATGAATTTTTTAGAGGTATAAATAAGAATTGAAGTGTAAAGAATGCCATTTAACGCTATACTTCTATGTACATTGTACATGCATGCAAAAGTACGAAAACAAACAAAAGGTTGTTGCTTAGTACACAATTAAAGTGATCCAATTTAATGTGAAATGAAAAGTTCCAAATGTAATGTTAGCACAATATTATCTCAAAGGTAGCAACTTTTATTAATTCAGAGAAAATATACAAATGTAATGTTTGGGTGAGAGCAGTCATATTTTATGTATACATGTTTTTAATTATTTGGGGAGATTTAGAGCTTTTCACAAGGAGTGGGATGATCATTGTTGAATGTCTTTAGATTTGTAAATCTCATTCTTCTTGTGCATAGAGTGCTGTCTCTTAGACGTTTGCTTTATATCTTTTCTTTTTCATATATATTATTCTGTTAAATTTACTTTATATAGCTTGTATAATATATACTGCAATAATACTCAATTCAAGTTCATTTTATTTTAGGGCATATGTAAACTCACATACCATCAGAAGTCAAAAGGAGACAGAGGGACTGCAAGCTTTTTCAGGAACTTTCTCAATGCGCGAAATGTGAAAGGGAAAGTAAAGAATTCTTTCCGAGCATATAAACATTTATATTACACCATATTTGATGCAATATGTTGTATTTTGTTTCTAAGAGAACTCAATGTTACTTCTGTAGATGAAATAACATTGCCAGATGACTTAAAAGAGAAAGAAGATGAAAGTAAAATTGAATGGCTTAATGACATATGCAAAAAAATTGTGGAAGTCTGGATATTTGATGGTCAGGATGATATGTTGCAACACGTACGAGAAATTTTAGATAACCCTGAACACCCGGAGAATTACTGGATGGCCAATGAGACTGATGACAGATTTTCATGTCACTTTTGTGAAAAATCGTACTTAAATATTGGTAGTTTGCAGGCACATGAAAAGCTCAAACATAATCATATTGTCCCACTGGAAGAAAAGAAAAAAGGAAAGTCCACTAAGAATGATGATCAATTATACGATTACATCCTGCTTCTTTTCAAACTTACTGCTCTGTTAAAAAATTTGGACACAGCGATTGATATGGGAGACGGAGGAAGGTCTGTTCGATCATCAAAATATGAACTCCCTATATTCAATAGAACAGACAAAATCAAGTACGTTATAGGCTGTGTTCATTTGATATCATTAACAGAAGAGACTTTGTCACCTGAGCAGCGACATAGACTTATTTGGAATCGGACTGTTAATGTGCAAGGGGGCAAAAATCATAACATCGCTAATGACGAGTATTTGGAAATGTTAAATAGGGACAGTAAAGACATAGTTACTGGACACCAAACCAAAGACAGTATTATATCACATTCAAAACAGTACCCCCATCTCATCAACTATGCAAAGCATTTTGATGCTATTAGTGATATCAGAAAAAGAAAAGGGTTTCATAAATTGCCCAACTATAAAACAGATGTGAAAAAAACAATGAAGGAATTAATGGAGATAGAAGCCTTGACCTTTACACCTGGCCGTACTCTAGTCTGTAAAGAAGTTTGCCGTGGCAGAGACCCCTTTTCACAAGCTTACAAAAAACTTCCTACTTTGATTCATAGACATAAACCAAAATTCCCATTTAGACGCTTGAGGAATAAACATCACTAGCTTGTATGACTGATTATCAGATTATGTATTAAAGATAACAAAAAACATCACACCATACATGTACGTTAGTTTGTTTTTTGTTGATTGTTTTATTGATATTCCACACAATTGTTATAAGTGTCTCTTGGTCATGTCAGTCTGAGAAATTTAACATGTTTAATATGAATCACATTTTGATCCATAAACTGATACACTGCATCAATTTTCCGATATCGCTGTCACAATAAGATTTAGTTTAAGATAGGTTCTAATGGATGAGCTAATTTTTTCTGGAACTGTTCGATTGGAGAAAAAAAACGTGTTTATCATGTTTATGATTGCATAGTCATCAGTGAATACATGTAGGTGCATTTCTGAATTTTGTCAAGATGGCAGTTGCAGCATAACACTTAGATTAGCATAGGCCCTTGCTGGAAATATTTTAAAAATCGACGTCTGAAATTACTTGCGCAATATAAACCAAACTTAAGTACTTAGGTCAAGTTCAACTTCCTGTTTTTTGCTCAGATACGTACCTGTATATACATTTTTGAAGTAATGAGATAAAAACACAAACATTATTTATCATATTTATGTATAAGATATTTATTATCAATATTAAAAGTATCTCATGTGCCTGTCCTAACTCAGGAATTGTGGTCATAGGTTTGTGTTTTTGTTTTAAATTTTATATTACATGTACAATTTTGGTAATATTCAGGTAAGAGCAGTATAATTTTGCATATACAATGTACATCATGCTTCATTTACTCAAGGCAAATTAAGAGCTTTTCACAAGGAGTTGAATCTTCCCTTGTTGAATGCATTGTGGAGACTTCGGTTTTTCTTATGGATGGAGTGCGTCCTATTTGACACTTACACCATACCATGTATTTTCCATTTTAAGGAACAAATGCTTTCAATGTTAACCAACACCACCTCCTGAATTGTTATTCAACATATTATTTTGATATCAAAAGAAACTGAGCATGGTCATGTAATTTAATCTGATTATGATATGTATTACAAAATTTCATGAACTGAGTATAAGTGTTTTTGGAAAGTTCATTTTCATATTCTCTAAAGAATCAATCAGCCAATACATGGCAGTTTCAATGGCATTGTCAATTTTTTTCACTACCAATTTGATATTGGTCTTATTTGGAGAGACTGATATGAATTTAGAAAGTCCTTGCTTCAAGTTAAGAATCTTGGAAACTTGCTTCTTAATTTTGTTCGTACAGGTTGCACTTAAGGCTAGTACTGACGCATGCGGAAAAATAGCTCTTAATTCACCAACATATCTAAACCATTTACGGAAAGCATCTTGCTCTTCTGTTTCGTCATCT
Organism: Ostrea edulis; assembly: GCF_947568905.1. Taxonomy (NCBI): domain Eukaryota; kingdom Metazoa; phylum Mollusca; class Bivalvia; order Ostreida; family Ostreidae; genus Ostrea; species Ostrea edulis. The sequence goes on along the minus strand of NC_079166.1, from coordinate 56,520,910 downwards.
CCGCCCCTAAAAATACAATAATTGGATGTAAGTACACTTGCTTCATAACATGTTGTACATGTATTTTGTCAAAATAAGTTGTCCAATGCCTAAGTTGTTTTTAAAGGATCCAGACCATTAAATTTAGAGGAAGGCTTGTATAAAGATCTTTATCAAATAAATATGTTGACTTAAATGAAAATGAAATTTGAGGTAAATATTAGTTTTTCAACTTCATTTCTGCAATTTTTAAACTATTGAGAATGCCTCGTCAGAATAAAACACTGTTCCTGCTCTCTAGACAGATTCGGAATACTGTATTATGGAAAAATTTATTATATTAAAAGATAAATAATTATTTCAGAAGGCTCATACCGTACAATAAAACATCTACATGTATATTTAGACGCTTCATGTTTTTGGAAATTTAAATCCATTGCAAAATGTGAATCATGAAATTAATAGGTATGTACATGTAATTGTTCACAATGAATAATATATTTACCAGGTCGTAATCGTGTGGAACTCATCAATCACAATGACACCAACGGACAGTTCCTGCAACTGAGATCTCCAAAATGGGTCTCCAACAAGTGTTTCTGGTGATGCAAATATGATATCTATTTCACCTTTTCTTATCATATCGTCACCTTCTTGGGAATTTCCTGAAAAAAAAAACATTATACATAATGACAAGTAATAACAGCGAAAAAAAACAAGTGTACTGTAACATTTCACAAATAATTCAATCTAATTAAAACTAGCTCTATCACCTGCTCTTGTTTATTGGTGTGTCACGCGTGGTACCACATACTGTATAAAACGGGGGCATTGATCGATATAATATTAAAATATAGATTGCAAATAAATAAAACACTATATCCGTCAATGTATAAATGTACACAAATGTATCAAAAGAAACAGCAAATGCTAATTTTTACTTGTACTGGCAAAGTAAGTGTTTAAATAAAATTGAATAAGGGGACGGCCATTTGATTCTGAGGGGGGGGGGGGGGGGGGCTGGCAGTTTTTGAAAATAAATATCCTGGCTGCCAAAAACTTGAAAATAAATAATCTGGCCTTTGTTCCCAAGAAAATAAATAATTAATCTTGCCTGACCTTAAATCTCCACATTGCTATATTAAAAATTAAATAAATTGGCCTTAGATAGGCAGAAAATAAATATTCTGGCCCGCTGAAAATTGAAAATAAATATTCTGACCCGACAAAATTTGCCAGCCCCCCCCCCCCCCCCCCCCCTCAGAATCAAATGGTCGTCCCCTAATATAGAATTACATTCTCGAAATCTCCAGCTATTTTCACATGTTAAGCCACACTCCACAGATTGCACCTATTTTTAAATTACTTTCTAGGATTAATTTGGATACAATCATGTCTTCTAAGGACTTATTTGTGCATTAAAATATGTACTTAACTGTAATTTCGTAAATTAGCAAATATTATTCATACTTTATTTTAATTCAAAAGTTTTACCTTTAAATGCAGCCTTCAAATTTGGAATGTCAGTAAGACGTTGCACTTGGTCTGCCATTAATGAGACAAGTGGACAGCACACTATAATCTTCTCATTCACATCGAATTTGGCTTGAAAAGGCAGCCCATGACATAAATTTGTTTCAGTCAATTGACGTATCAAGGGCAAATACATCTGATAAGGAAGCGATTTCCCGTATCCAGTCGGCAACACCGCCATGCAATCTTGTTTTGACAATAAACATTGTAAAATTTCCTTCTGTTCGGCTTTGAGCGCTTCCACATTGAATAATTTGCAAACTTCTTTTTCTACCGCTTCGATTTTATCAACGTCCTCCATTTTTACTTCCACAACGAACTTCGTACGAAACGGCGTTTTTGATTGGTTGTCGTAAAGTTCAAAAAGTTCGTGACCTCGGGTCATTTAAACGAGCTTCAAATCGGATTCCTTTAGATCTACCATGCGACATATCAATAAAACGGGAGCAATGATAGATATAATTTTAATTAGATTGAGTAATCTTTTGTATATATTGGAATAAGAACCATTCCGATTAAATTAGTTTTAGTAGATCATGTGCAAAACACTAATTATTAATTAGATATGCACATATCCAAGAATTGGTTGAAAATATCCAAAATGAATGACTTGAATCTCTTCTACCAAAAATAGCGTCTGTCATACGTCTTGCCACGCTTGTTTGTTTATATTTTATTTTTAGAACTTTTACAGATTTTAGTCTGATTAATTAGAGACACAGGCACGTATAATTGGGGGAGGGGATACGTTTTCGAAAATAGCCATCATTTGTTATGTTTGGATATATCAAAGATATATACCCCCCTCCCCCCTATACCTAATGACAGTTGTACATGTATAATAAAATGGGTCGAAAGCAAGTTGGAAAGTTTTGAATAAAAATTATTTAGTGAAGTATGGGCATTCATTGATTAAAAGATTTTTAAAGAAACTACTTCTCTTCCGGATGACCCCTTCCCAGCAACATACACATTAAAACCCATGTGCCCAATTTGTGATAGTAGAATGGGAGATTCAAAATCACTTGTTATCCACCTAATTCTATAGCATTGTCCTTACAATCCTCACCCCACCTATTATCTCAACCCAATAAATAATAATCACATGGGCACTTTTTGCCAATTTTCAGGAGAGTTCTAGTACCACAACTATACAGAGCAGTGATGAAGAGATAGATGTTCAAGGTCAAGTGAGAGGTAGGGGCAGAAACCGTGGAAGGGGGAGAGGTGTTCGAGGAAGAGGCAGAGGAGGCAGGGGGAGAGGTAGAGGAGGCAGGGGAAGAGGTAGAGGAGGAGGACCATCAAGAGATGAAGTTGCCCTTGATCAAATCAATAGAAGGAGTGAAGTTTTACGGGTAAGCAACAAACATATGCAAAATAGATTTGTACACAATAATATACAAGTTACTGAAAAAATGACATTGCCATGTACCCTATTAGATCTACACATTTATGTATGATTTATATTGTAGGAACACATTTCAATTATGGAGGTGGATGAACTTCGAGAACTGTGCCTAACGATGGCAGAAAAACAACCTGGTCTAGTTCACGATATCATGCATCCTCCTACCCAACAAGGGGGCTACCACCCACAACCTGGCGGGACTTGCCCAAACTGGTGTGTTTGTGGAAATTGCCGGCAGATGCCAACAGAAAGGGAGAAAGTGTGCTGTGGGAAAGAGCAATGCATAACTCTTTTACCAGTAAGATGTAGGATCATTAGAGTACATATTTTGTAAACATTTTTAGTTGTTTTTTTTTTTTAAATTGTATACAAGAATTTTGAAGATGGATTGTATCATTGCTGAGTTTTGTATTGGTCAGTTCACATATATATTGCTTTCAATTTACTTCCTCATGAGATAATTAGAAATATAATTTTCATACCACATTACAACACAACACATCTTTATCACACCGATGTTTCTAAAAAGATTCTAAAGAACTACATGTAATTTCTTCTATAGGACTTCTCGGTGCTAATTCTCGATGAAGCTGTGCTAGCCCTTGCCAGACTATATAGGAGAGACATTTTGGTCTTCAATGATGAAGTGGACGAGAGAAAAGGCAACCGTCACCAAGCGTACCGACAGTATATCTTGTGGACCTATGGCAGACTAGGTGCAGGGGACAGACGGGTCATTCCATCCTGCGCGGTTTGGTCTATTAGAGACAAGTTTCCTGACCCTTTTGGTCAATACACTGGATTTGTTGCAGGGCGAATATAAATGTACATAGCCAAATATAATATATATATATGTGTTTGTAAATGTAATTGTATATATACTAACCTTAAAATTATGATAGCCAGTTGTATATTATTTTAATACTGCTAGTCCAATATTGTTATTCTCTATAAATATCCTAGATTTTTTTTTTTTTTTTGGTATTGCAACTATGAAGTTGAAATATTTTTACATCCTCGTAGCCATGTTTAAAAATTTACCTATATCTTAGTAAAAATGAACTATTATCAGTCACTTTTGATTTTTTACACATTGTTCATATCTTTATCAATAATCTGTTGTGGTAAAAGATTGAAGAAATTGTTGTAACAAGAATAAATTTTCTAGGTCTTTTAAATTTTGGTGTTGTTACAATGTAAATGTTAATTAATCAATGAAATTGACAGGCAAGGTATGACATTGTTTTATGACCATTTTCATTATCCTCTCATAGTATGAATGCTCCAAGCATAATCATCCCGTTTCTGAAATGTTATACAAATCATAAGTCTTGGTAACTTTTGACCTTTGACTAAACAAAGTGATCATGTCATCTGCACTACCTAAAACTGCTTGCCTATTATAGGCCTTGCTTTCCTTGAGAAGACAAACCTCAACAGGGGGTGGCAAATGACTACTTGTATTTCCTTTGAGTCAAAAGTGGGTAGAAGTCCATGGCCGCAAGGTCAAAGGCCTTGGTACCAAAATAAAGGCCTGGTCAGTAGCACTTTTTATGTGAAGTATCAAAGCCCTATCTCCCATGGAAATATCAAATATGCAGTATTGAATATTAGGTCACTAGATGAAGTCTTCAAACACCAGAGATGTTTGTAAAACTCATATGCCCCAATGGTGCAAAATTGGAAAGGGTTATACACATGCATCATTTTATTGATAGTATCACCAATTCAAAATAATGAGCAATGTTTTCCTATGCCAGGAGTGGATTGACCACAATAGGGGTCATGTGCTCCGTATGCTGTACCAAGTTTGGTGTCGATCAAACAAATAATTCTGAAAATATAGGAAACAATATATTACTATGTCCAGTTTGACCTCAAATCATTAGGGGTCATCTGAAGATGTACAAATTTTGATGTCTGTTGAGCAAAGGATTCTCACATGAGTGAACAATATATTCCCAAGTCCAGTTTGACCATGTGACCTCAAAATCAATAGGGGTTATCTTCTCCTGAAGATGTAACAGTGCACTACGTTTGATGTCTGTCAAGCAAAGCGTTCTCAAGATATTGAGTGAACAGTGTCTTCTTATGTTCAGGGTAGATTGACCCTTGACCTGATAAACAATAGGGGTCCTTCTCTCATAACCAACCCACACACGAAATATCATAACGATCAATTGAATGGTTCTCATGATTTTGAGCCAACGTGATCTACTGACCAACCGCCAGGTGCAAAGCAGTATGCCCCATTTCTTTGAAGATAAGAATGAAAGGCCTAATCATGAGGCATATACATGTAAAGTACATGAATCAAACCCCTACCCCCATTGGTTGAAAAGAAATAGAACTGGTTATTTTTTTTCCATAGTGATAAACAACTCGTTTGGCAATCCAAAGAAATTATATCCTAAATATACTTGGGGAAAACTTTGATCCGATTTAAACATCATAGAATGTAAACAATGTCAAGGTGGTTTTACCCAAGTTTCATTTTTTCTATCCCATTAGTTCTTCAGGGGTGGACAGGGCCTTTCATTTGAACTAATGTAAATCCCCATATATTGGTCTAGAGTAAAGTTTACAAGGAAGATGGACAACATGTGATCAGAAAAGTTGCAATGTGTAAAATGGGTTTGTTACAAGATTGAGACAGATGTAGATTTTACATGATATAATTTCAATTAGATATTGCTGCAATACATGTACTATACTAAGTATAATTTCACATTTCTTTACAATATAAAATTCACATTTAATTTCCGTGGCAGTTCAAAATCGTGATTTCTGCTGCAACACAAGTTCTTCAGTTGGAGGTGGTTCTACGGGTGCCAGATGTTTTGCAATTAATCTGGGATCATCTGGTGCCAACACAGTTTTTTTCATGCCCACTCTGTCATTAATCCTCAATTTTACAGCATCGCACAATAGAGATGACATATACTCATATTTTTTCCTTTCCCTCATGGCATGCACTGTCCATCTCCCACTTTTTTTTATTAAATACACGATGGTACCTATTAAATAAAAAAGTCACATAATTAGAGAATGCTCAACATCATGTATTTGGTATAATAAAACATTGTTGTAATCATTCAATCAATTCATATTGCATCAATGATCTCATAAACAAGGCGTACAGCAAACAGTACAATATACGACTATTGGACCTTCAGTGCAATATTTGTATGTAAGACAAGAAGAAATCCATAACACTCTTTAAACCTACTTAAACCCTAAAGTAGGTCACAGTGCATCAATCATGTTAAAATGTGAACAATTTTGTATTTCTCTGAGAGGGAGGTTCTGACCAAATTTTGGAAAATGAAAACAAAGTTTTTCTACTAAGTGAAACCATAACGTTGACCTTGAGGAATAATAGACATCCTCTGCATAAGGTGTATGTATATCGTGTTTGATGGTCCTAGCCCCAACGGTGTAGTCTGTATCCTGCTTACAAGATTCTCCTATCAACTTATACGACCTTGACCTTGAAAAACAATGGAAATCTTCCTCTCCTCAAGATGATCAAATGTACCAAGTTGAAAGATCCTGGAGCTTATGGTTCATTCTACAATTTACCTACAATGTCTGAACAGACAGACAACAGTATACCATAGTGGTACGCCCCCCCCCCTTTTTTTTGACAGACCGGATACTTGTACATCCCTAAGATTACCTTATTTTTCCATCTTTGTTTTTCTGCACTGGACGGTCTGAGTTCATATTGTGATCCAGTGCTGCAAGTCTGTTCCTGGCACGATAGACTGGTGGGGTATAGGCGTGTCGTTTTGAACAGTACATCAGAATGTGCTGATGGAATCCTTCCAGTTCAGCTGTACTTCTGAAATTGAACTCTCATGTAATAACAATGTTCGTCATCAACATGCATGTACCATTGATACATTTTTAGACAAGAGGCCCACAGGCTGAAATTTACATTCCTCCTACAGAAATTGCTTCATACCAAAATTTGAAAATTGGAATAGCAGACTACTTATCGAGAAGTTAAAAATCAATATATGCACCCAGGGGTGCATGAGCCGAGTTGCATGGGATACATTGTAAAGTCAGGAATGATGTGGCATATTTACAATTGTGAAGAACTGATTTCAGTTTTAAACTTTTCGAGTTACTGTCCAGAAACCATATTTGTCTGAAATTTCAATCTATTTTTGGTAACTGTGACCTCGACCTTTTTTCTCCCAAAAAACTAGGGGCCTTGCTTTGCTGGTATCCAACACTATATCCAAGTTTCATTTCATTCAAATTAACAACTTTCGAGTTATCCTTCGGAAACCATTTTTTTTTTGGAAATTTTAAATCTATTTTCGGTCACTGTGACCTTTACCTTTGATCTGTTTTCTCCAAAGTAAATAGGGGTCTTCCTTACTTGGTACATAATAATATCTTAAAGTATCATTTGATTCGGATTTAAACTTTCTGAGTTGTCATCCGGAAACCAAATCTTTCTGAAATTTTTATTCTTTTTTCGGTCACTGTGACCATGACCTTTGACCACTTTTCTCCAAAATCAATAGGGCTCTTCCTTACCTGGTACCCAACAATATATCAAAGTTTCATTTTATTAGATTGTAAATTTTTGGAGTTATTATCCAGAAACCCAACTGTTGATTGATTGTATCTTGTTCAACATCCCTCTCAAGAAATTTTCTCCCATATGGAGGAGTCATCAATACTGGTGAAGGGCTGCAAAATTTAGGCCTATGCTCAGCACTTACGGCCATTGAGCAGTGAGAGTTCTTTAGCATGCCACACTTAGTGGTTTTAAGGTCATCTTCAAGGACCTGTGCAGTCAATACTTGTTTAAACAACAGAGGACCACCTTTACAAAAAAAACACCTTGTCTACAGAAGCATAAATAGTGGGGAAAACAGTACAGTATTTACAATACCTCATCTACTGAGTGACCAGTAAATGCAAACCAATATGCCCCCTCCTTTCAAGCAACCCAAACAAATTATTTAGACAGAAAATAGTCTATTCTATTATTTCATTACTCCATTTTACCTGAATCTCAAATAGTATCCAACATTGTTCAAAAGTCTTTTGTTTAACACCACAGCTGCTAGGTCTTTTAATACATGGGCATGCTTCGTCGGTGACAACCATGGTTTTGTCCTTTCCTCTTCACCTAATTCTCCATGAAGACAGTGGTTAACACCCCCATGAGATAGAATCCACTCATGTGTGTCTGTAATGTGGTGCAATACACTTCGCCATATGCCCTGGAAATAAAATGCACACACTGATATGCAGTACATGAATAAGTTTGCTTTTTCCAATGGAAAAAGTCCATGCAAATTTGTATACATTGAACTTGCTTCTTCAATTGTAATATTGACAAATACATGTGCATTAACTTTCCACAATATGTCTTACCATGAATTCCTCATACGACTCTGCACGACGACATGAAAACCAAAAGTGGTTAATGATGTCTTTACACCAATCCAATAATATATTATTCCCCTTCTTCTGAGCCACCTAAAATATGAATTACTGATTAAAACTGTTCATGATTTTGAGAATCACTATGAAATAAGATAATTAATCTCTCACCAAAACATTATATTTACTAACCTTCAAAATCTTCTTCCCCAAATTCTTTGCCACATGCCATATATCATGGGAATGGTGTATATTTGGGTAACCTTTCTCTGAAAATAGAAATAAAAGTTGTAAATGCTATGAAAAGAGAATCATTTACATTTTATCAATTGCTAGTCCATAGAGAAAATTTATATGAAATACTTACTCATTACTGAACCAATTCCCAGGTGTGCATCAGTCACCACCTCTACCACCTTTATATCTTTTTCTAACAGGTCGTTGAGGGCGATTTGAAATCCTGCTTTTTCCATGTTGACAGACTTCCTATCAGTCATCCTTTTATCTAGGGTTTCAATGGTCAGGATTTTTTTGGTCTCGTTGTCCATTAACGTGTATGAACAATACTGTGCACAATGGCCTGGTGAATCATTTCTGCCATCACCTGAAAAAGGTACATGCCAAAGGGGTTGTATAAACAAATACACAGACATTCGATAAGAAATGAATGGCAATTGAAATTTGAAAACTCTTACCTAAAACTACAACTTCTTTGTCCTTGAAGTCATTCAACAGCTCTTGACGATGATCACTCCAGAATTTGTCAATGGTTGGGATAACATATGTACTGCAAATCCTATGAAACTGGTCTGCAGAGGGAAATTTCAGTTTTAACATCTCTGCCCACAATGCCAATTTTCCATAATTATTTCCAGAGGTCAGGATGGAACCACAAATTAGGAAGTCTCCACTATGTAGCCGTCGGTTTAACTGAGGCTGTGAACACCAGTGGTGACTTACATGGCCTTCTTCACAAATCTAAAAATACATTTAATAATGAATATACTGCCAATGTCCAGTGTGTAACAAAATCAATGAATAACCAAAACTAATTAAGATTTCCTTTACAAAAATGTATCTTTTAATACTGATATGATCAAGTAACAAATTCCACTTATATGCTAAATAATACTAAAAGCTAAAATATTACTGATAAATACCCATTTCAAGTGCAATGCAGATCCAACATAAGACTCCTTCATCTGTGTAGGTTTATTGCATGATTGTTCTGTGCATCGTGGTACATGTATCTTGGTCAACTCCTTTATCTGATCAACGAATGCAATACATTTCAAAGCCGTAGTCAAATCTCTGCATTCTCCCTCTGTGGACACTCTGTGGACGCCTGGAAGAACTCCCATCTCAATATCTGGACCTTCTAGTTGACCATCATTACCAGGCAACTCAAACCCAAACTCAACCTCTTCATAGGCTACATCTTCTGCCATACTGTTCACATCATCTGGTCTAACACATAAATTAATTTCATGTAAATAACACTCTAAAGAAACATTTATTCATGTCTTTCCAATATCAAATACATGTTCAATAGATAGAGGATATTCAATATGTCATTGGGAAGTCTTAGCTTATTTATGAAATAAATTCTAAATCTTAATTTTTGTGTATTACATTTTTTAGAGTTTCTTGTATGTCCTTTAGCTGTCTCATTTATATGATTAGCATGACCTTGCTGTTCTAGAGGTCAAGGTCATAGATCGTGGTGAGAAATTATGGGTCTTACCACAAATCTATATAAAAATATGAAAGTTTAACAAAATAACTCAGATGTTATTGAGTAGATCAGGTTGTTAAAAAGTTAAACTCCAAGGTCAAAAGGTCAAACATGGTATCACTTGAAAGATCTTGCCATAAAAAATCTATATACAAAATATAAAAGTCCTAAGGTCAGAAAATATTGATTTGGTTAAGTTTTCTTAAAAGTATTTTAAACTCTAAGGTCCAGATAAATTGGTAAAGAACTTTGGTACCTATTCACAGGGAATGTGCATATGAAATATGAAATCCTATCACTAACTATTCAAGTTATGAGCAAGTTATGAGCAAAGTTTCTGAAAAGATGGACAAACAAAAGTGATCAGAAAAGTTCATTTCATCTAATAAATAAATAAATATTTACATATCATGGGTGTAAATTAAAATTATGAACCTAATGTGAAAACTGTCATATACTTACAGAATAGCTGTGACATCAAAACTTGGCTGGTAGTTTGGGTCATCCTCTTCTGAGTCTACTGCCTCTAAATCTGAGTCTTGTACTGAGATGTCAATGGACAAGCTACAACATACAAGATGTATTCTATTCATGCACATGGCACACTTAAGACTTTGGGGGTGGGGTTCATATATGTAAACAAATTAAATATACTTCTCTAAGTTTCATATACTTTCATATATGTTCGTACAACATTCAAGACTTGAAGTATAAAATTTAACAATGTGCAAGCCCAGCATTTAAGAGTAAATAGGGTAATTTCTTCACAGGAAGAGTTTTATTCAATATAAAAGTATTCAGTCTTAGTCCACAAAGTTGAAGTAATGTAAAAAGATGTAGTATGCATAATGTATACTTCATTATATTTTATATATCTAATAGTGGATGCACAAAATTCTTACTTCAAAGGATCACAAAATGAATCTGACCACTTCTTTGGTTTCCGAGAACGGCTAGATGGTGTAGCTTCTGCAGTAGGTTTCATATTTGTAATCTTTTTTCTAGTACTAGTGGGAAAAAAAGAATATGAAGTACTGAAGGTAAAAGTTGAATAAAAACACAAGATATGAATTATTTTCTATGGTATGTATTGAATTCATTAAAGAAAAAATACTGTTCATACCCTGGATCTTCAGGACCGGAAACTTGCAATTCCTCCACTCCTGACATAGGTTCTCTACAATGAAAGAAATTTTGCTTATCTGAACCATGGCAAGATTAGGAATGAGGTCATTGAAAAAACAGTAAATGTAATACACAACTTCCGAGATATCAGCTCTTTTGTGATGGAGGTACGTTCAGTGTTCTGTTGAACGCTTGAGTGGGTACAAGATGTATACATACACTATAGACAGTGCTGAGTAGCTATGTAAATACGGATAAAAGTAATGAAAGTGTAAATTTTGTTTATATCAGCAGTTGTTATACATTAACTGACCATATCAAGAACACTATTTGTTTGAATTAGGTCATCAATTAAACATGAAATCATTTTTTTTATTTCCTCCTCTGCACGAGCAATTTTTAATCAAAGAAAAATGGTGATTATCGATTTTTGTTTAGCTATTTTATTATCAAATACTAATAAACTTACTAATAGTGTGTGTCCCAGCAGTTTGGGTGGTTGCATAATGTCTGATAATCGGCCTTTAGGCAAATTATGAAGGCAGCGATAAGCAATTGTACCCACAAAGGGAAAGAACTATTGGGCAACTCGGAAATTGTGTATTGGTAGAAATGTTCATTGAGCATTTGTTCATTTACAGGTAATCGTAATTTTTAAAATTAATAACTTTGAAAAATATCATATAATTCCAATTATATTTCAATTACTTTTGAATAATTTACAATCTACCTTGTTTGTTATTCTACAAAAACTTATGGATGAATGGAATAAACTACTCAGTATGTATAAGAATTTAAAATACATACACTGTATTATAAAGGATATATCACATATCTGTTGTTTGTGTATCATTGTCCTCAAATAAATACTCTGTCCATATTTGTTAATTGCTAAAATAACTACTCATGGACACTTGGGTCACCTTACCTGGATGGGCAGCATATGCCCTCAAGTGAGGAATGATTGATTCAATCTGTTCATTTAGGGACACACTGACAATTAACAGTAATCTGAACAAAACAATACCAAACCCCAAAACTTATTTGAAACAACAAAGTCAGGGATGACAGGTGTTGTAAACTGTTTACTGCACTCCAAAGTTACAAAACCCAGGTAAAAAAATCTCATCAGGATAAAATCTAATTGCCAAATTACTTGTATGATATTTTTTTTATAATAAATTTTTGAAACTACTAACATTGAATATAATTGTTAATTTGATTAATTAATTCCTCAAAGTAAAGGAGGTAATTTCATTACATTGTTTATGTAATAGTTGGGCACTATGGAAGATGTACAGCAGTGAAGGAAAATAAAAAATTACAATGAATTCAAACTATGTCTGATGGGACATTTCAGATACTTGTGTATCTAAATGGTGATCACCAGAACAATGCAGATTCAAATATCTTATAAAAATTTAAAGACCCAATTTTAATTTGACACCCCCAAATTGTAAGCTGCCTGCCAATCAAACATTTAACAATAGATCTCAGGTGGAGTGACATCTGCAGACACTGTGGTCTGGGGCTACCCCAGAGAGGTGTTTTGATAACAATAACAGCCAGTATCTACAGGCATTCTTTAGATCTTGAGGAAGCCCAGTATACCTGAGTTTTGATAGCAAATGACCTGTCCACAACTGCTGTTTTCTTGTAATTCAATTGTTTTTAAAAAGGCCCCTGAACAATGCAATTTCAATATAATTGTAATTTCCCCCCTTTATATACCTGTACATGTATTATAAATTACACAATCAGAAATTAAACAATAATTTGCACAATAAGTTTTAAAACTTGTAACCTATTGAAATAATTTATGTCATCAATTTATGATACCTCTATATTTATAACAGAAATTATTCATTGAGTCAATGACAGAGAGAGAGAAAGAGGGGTGGGTGTAAAATGTGTGTCAGCTACCCTTAGGAATACAACCATTATTCAAACACCATGACCACAGAAACTCTGCAGAGGTCACTGAGACAGGTCCTGTGTATATCAAAACTATAAAAAAGCATGGACAGGTGATTTCTACCATGTTCTGCCTCTGTGTATTTCTTTGAGTGCCATGGGATATAGCAATTAACACCTTAGTAGACCCTGGCCACTCCAGGTAAATAACATCTGTTTAGATTAGGCTCCGCCTACATTTTCACTGACCGTACGGTCATGAGATGGGTCTTTAAGAAGAAACTCACTGTTCTGAATCAGCAGATATCTCTGACATGGATGGTGTTCTGTCATATTCTTTGTTTTTTAATCTTGATATGATGGAAGAAGCTGCTGGTGTAGAAGTTTTCATGGCCATAGAGGTGTGGACGCTCTGGGGTTCTTTAAACGCTGCTTCATTTTCAAATCTGAAAAATTATTACTGTATCATGAATAATCACCATCAACATCTTATCAGCTGATTGTTGAGCATTCAGTCATCGCAAGACTTGTCGTTTTTCAAAATGTGTGTGTACGACGGGTGACCCCCCCCCCCCCCCCCCAACCCACCCCGAGTATTGAAAATCAAGGTTATCAACTCAAAGCAAATTTTTAGTGCTGACTTCAAAGAGGTCGGGGATAAATTTTACATTGCAATTTGCCATTTGTCCCCCTTTCTCGCTTAGCGCGCATGTTATGAAACACGGTAGGACTACATAATAATATAATATACCGCAAACTTTTCCTTTACATCACTTCATATTTTACAGACATATAAAAGTATGAGAAAGACTCAATAATTTCTTTACCGTTCCAGCAACATTGTCGCCATTTCTTCGTCCGTCTTCGTTTTCGTCTGTTGTTGAAGACTTTTCCACTTCTCAATTGCTCCTCCAATGTAAATTCTACTTCCTGCCAGTTTCTGGTTGTACTCCTTCTTCCTTCTTTTTCTCTCTGATGTTGTCAGAGTGGCTACTCTCCCTCCTCTTTTTTTCGCTTTCTTTTCTCTTACTTCGTCTTCCGCCATTTTTGATTTGTTTATCGCGCGATATGCTAATAAGACGGTCACGTGGTCAGCATTCGGCTTCTTTCGGAGAGACAGAGTTTCAAAAAGACAGACTGTCTTTTGAAAATATTTTCATTTATATCTTTAAAACCATAGATTTTTGAATACATGTTTAATAGAGTTTTTTAGGTATTTTTATTCATAGAATACCGTAGTAATAATATTTTTATAAAAAATTAGTATGAAAATTGGAGCATATGCATCTTTAATTCGCATTAAACGTAAGTTATTGCGAATTAAATCTGAACCGCGTTCACACGGAGATTTTAATGCGCATTAGTTTACTTCGAATTAAAATTGACGTCGCGATTTAATGCGAATTAAATTTACTTCGCATTAGCTCCGTGTGAACGCTAAGCGAAGCTAATTCGAATTAAATGTAGACGCATGCGTAATGGCAAATTTCGGTCACATGCATCATACCCATGGTCAGCTATATATATTAATGTTAGTTTTGTACGAAAAACTAAGCAAAATGATAATAATCACTAAAAACATGTACAAACAGCATGTCATTAGGTAATGTCATACGTAAATATGTGCTCTGCATAGGCATTCTGAGTAATACATGTGGAAGGAATTGTTTTGAAATACGACAACAATGTTTTAAAATAGTGATAATATGATCGTTTTTTTTTTCTTTTTTTTCTTCTTTACATTTTTTAAAACAAATATGCCGCTCGTTGTTAATTTTTATACCATATGACGTCATAGTAGACTTATAATACGTATTAGTAATTAAAAATTACGTCACAACAGTAGTCAGCGGAATGGTGAAAAAGACATTCCTAAGTTTTAAAATTGGGCCCATGAAGAAACAATATATAGTCTAGATTGAATGCTGGTTGTCAGAGGAAATAACAAGTAATTTCTTAGGAACATATAAATAAATACGACAAAAAACTCTTATGTGTAGATCAGCATGTAATTGTAAACATGTAGTATACTACATGTAGGCCTATATAGCGTTTTGAACAAAGTATTCTGTATCTACAGGATATTCATTAAAATATCTATAAAAATAATTTTCAATAACATAGTCTATTCTATCATTTCGCGCACCCTTTAATAGAGATGCATACGAATTTAATGCGCATCAGTTTACTTCGCATTAATATTACCGCCGTGTGAACGCTATTTAATTCGAATTAATTTAATGCGCATTATTTTACTTCGCATCAAATTTGATGCGAAGTAAAATTTAATGCGCATCCGTGTGATATATTAGTAGATATATTAGTAAAAAATGTGCACATGAGAGAATATCAATTTTATAACTTCAATCAAAGTGTTTGAATTCCTTGTAATTCAAAATTTAGTTGAAACATACATCATTGATACATTAATGTATATCAAATTTTTAGAAAAGTTTCATAATGGAACTAATTCACCCCCCCTCCCCTTATACATACAGTGAACATAGACTTTCACCTGGGGAAAACTACGGTTAGTTAATGCAATATACATGTATATGCATTCTCAGTTATCCAATAGTGAGTGTTTGGTTCATTGTGAAACTACAATTAAAAATCTTAAACTTATGAAAGACACACCTATCTGTGAAGGCAAGATGACTCAGATGGACTTGCATGTAGTGATCCATGGGCAGTTCATGGGTCTCTTTCCATTGATATTAATTATTTATTGAAATATGAAATGGTTATTTAAACATATTTGGTGTATTATACTGTATAGTGATATAAATTTCTATCAAAAAATATGTATAGGTAATAGATTTGGTCCAGTTACATGTATTAAAAGAAATTGTATGAAAAATAACTAAATATTTAGGCAATCATTGTGAGTGCGAAAAGGTCAACTGCAATAGCACACACTATATATCACTCTTAAATGGCTCATAGAAACTTCTAGTATTGTGAGTTTGAATGCTCAATGTGGTAATTTGGGAATGCTTAATCATTTAAGGTCAATAGTTTATTTCTGCTGACTGTATCTCTTAAAATTCATTTCTAGAAGGGAGGGGGTAGAGTTACAAAATCTGACATAGTTTCAGATTAAACCTCATTTGGTATATTTTTTCTATTCAATATTTTAGATATTACTTGACTTATTGTAAAAATGAAATAAAATCAAAAATTTTATGAGCAGAATTTTGTTGTTGTCAGAAAATGTATGCCTGATAGTATTTGAGAAACGTCATATTTAGGGTATTGCCAAGTCGAATCATCCCAAAGTTTTCCTTAGATGCATTTTGAATTTCTAATCAATGTTGATTTTTTATCTGTTTGTGTTTAATTTACATAACTATATATGACAAACAATATTTCTGGTGTCAATAAAATTTTTATTGGCTTCTGTGTTAATTTGCTCAATTTTGGTATTTTTTGCCTTTTTGGGCTGCAAAAGAGGGGGTTTCAATCTCGCTTTCCTCGAAAATTAACCCGATTACTTTTGTTGATTTTTTGATATGTTTTAGGATAAAGTCAAAATGTTATAATAAATAAAATTGAAAAAAATTCAATGAGCGGTTTTTTGGGGGCTAGCTATCAATAGCTACCTTAATTCGAATTAATTTAATGCGCAGTATTTTACTTCGCATCAAATTTGATGCAAAGTAAAATTTAATGTGCATTCGTGTGAACGAGGCATTAAACTTGGAATATGGAGAGGTTATATGGAAGAGGGGTGCACACCACAGACATTTTTGACCTTCATCTACTTACAGTGTCAAGGTCATACTTTTACATCAAGACTATAACCTGAGGACTATTTGACATTAGGATTTCAAACTTACAACTTAGAAAGCAGATATTAAGACAAGATGTACTGTACCAAAATCTTTTACCTTGACCCGTTTCTTCATTCAATGTCACTCTTTTACATCAAAGTATAGTCAAGACTATACCCTGAAAACCCTTTGACATTAGGATTTCAAACTTACAACATGGAAAGCAGACATTAAGACAAGATGTACTGTACCAAAAATTTTGACCTTGACCTATTTCTTCATTCAATGTCATGTTTAAAAAAACCTTCATGATTTCATAACTAAGATTTGTTTGACATCAAGACTGCAAACTTGTAATATGGAAAGGCAATATTGAGGAGGGGGTGCACATCACCAACATTTTTGACCTTGACCTATTTACATTGTCAAAGTCACTCTTTTACATCAAAGTATAGTCCAGACCATAACCTGAGAACCCTTTGACATTAGGTTTTCAAACTTACAACATGGAAGGCAGATTTAAGACAAGATGTACTGTACCAATTTTTTTTTTTTACATTGACCCATTCCTTGGAAAGCAGACATTAAGACGAGATGAGATCATGGTTAAATGCATTGAAGGAAATTTTTTATCTTGACCCATTTCTGAAGCACTCATTATTGTTGCCCCGGTTATTACACAATCAAACTTTGAAGGGGAGACATCTGGGGTTTTTTTTGTTGTAAAAAAACAATACCCACTAGTTCTAAATGTATTTCGAGAGGCAACTTCATATATAATATTTTATGTGTTTGTATTGTCATTGACCCATGACATTAACATTATTTATATTACAACCTAAATTATGTTCTTAAAACTATAAATTTGTCTTGCAATTTGTAAACTTAAGAGCTAGATGCAATGCAAGACGATGTCATACTTCAACATAATCTAATTAATTCATTTATATACTGCTCTCAGTCGCCTGCAAGTGTTGATCACCGCATATTTAATGCTGTTTTAACAGTTTCGGTATTTTACCACAGCTACTGGCTCATTGCTAAACGATTTTGTAGACAGATGTACTCCATCGGGCCCAAGGTACTGGAGGTTATCTCCAAACCCCCTGTGTTTCCAAAATTTCACATTTGGTAAGGATGCACACGCAGAGTTCAGAATCTGGTTTATTTCAACGACTGTGTCATTATATCCAGGCGGTGATTTCTTGGGGTCACGACGAATAAGTTGACTTACAATCATGTGTTTGACTTCCGTACCATGAATCAGAAAGTCCGTAAGAGAAATGATGTCTCTTACAATCCTTGCAGGTGAATGTAGTAACACATCGTTGCCCCCGATTTGCAAAAAACAAATGTCTGGGGCTAGGGAAAATTTGCACAGCGATTTAGATGTCGCTAAGCCTCTCACTGTTAATCCTCCTTGACCACGAATCGTTACAGAGAATCGACTTTGGTCTAAACAAAGATTTACATAACCCGAATTAACTTTTAAAAACGTGCCAAGTCTTCTGAAGTATGAATGTCGAATCACCGCGCCGCTACCACAGTTAGATCTGCCATAATTAATGTAAAAACGCTGGATTTCACCCTTCACAGTACCCAGGTTCCGATGAAGAAAAAAGAATCAACACAGAAAGATATCAGCACTTACATGTTGAAGTGTTATCTGAATCCGCTACTTTTCTTATGATTCGCTTAAAACAAGTGAAACGTCTAACGATAATAACAATATACTGATAACGTCATACAGTAATTTATTACGTCAAGAGATAATCTAACGTCACATATGTACTAGTGCATTGTTACGTCACAAAGCCAGCAAAATAATGTACCGGTGTATTGTTACGTATATAAATGCATAAAACGTATTATTTACAATAACATCACTGTATTTCTTGACTGGGTTATTGAAATAAATGTGTTTAAAGTCACCTAAATGATTTATTCACTTATCGTCTATATTAAACTAGCAAAAACTGCTTTCCATTTACGTGTACACGTAATTTTATTTTTTAAGGTAGCGACGGATAGCAACCACGTGATCAGTAAAAATTATGTATTTTCACGTGAATTTATTTTCCGGAATTCCTTACTCCGTCATAGAATAGTCGAAAAACAAAAGGGGGTTCCGAAAGCGTTTTGTTGCTGTGACTGACTCGCCTAGAGAAAATCAGCACATACCACATAAGTATACGTCAATGTCTGTAATAATGGTAGATCAAATGTTTCATCCACAGGTGTGAAACTTTTCGCTAAACGAAACGTTAAACCAACCACCAATCCATGTACATAGATGCGCTACGTAAACAAAGTTGTTGATTGATGCACCGTGATGTCCGAGTGCTGCATGCTGCGAGATTAAATACTGTTTACAGTCATTGAGAGGCTAAACAAAGTTTCTTGCAAGAAGAGGAATTTGGTGGATACATTCAACTTGGACAACGAAATCATAGGTACGGTTTTAGCCCAAATCTGCCCTGTCAAGGAAATTCACCAAAATACTAAATCTGGTATTTGAGAATTTGCCATTTATGAAAATGACCATTGTTATTCTTTATCTACCATAGTAGCTGTAATATATTCAACGGGAAACTTTATATTAACCCGACGACGTCACCAAATTTGACATTAATTTTGACGTAATATACGAGAGTTCTCCCCAAGCGATGTTTTGAGTAGGAAAAAAAAACTGTATCACACATAAAAGTATTAATTCTTAATAAATGCGAAATTATTGGTTTTTCTACTGATTTGAATGGGTATTAAATGGAAATTGAAACCACATCAGATATGCCGCACGGCGGCAAAAACTGCAGGTATTCGCGGAAAGCTTTTCTGGTGCAGAAATATAATGGTTTGAACACCAAATTAAAGAATAATAGAATCCTTCATTAGTACGAGTGTGGGATAGGGAAATTCCACCGAGGGGACAAGATTCGCAGTCTAGGACGAGGCTTTGCCGAGTCCTAGACAGCGAATCTTGTTCCAGAGGTGGAATTTCCCTATCCCACACGAGTAAATAATGAAGGATTATTTTTCTCACATTTTAACTACAATTTAGTGCATAAAATTAGGAGCTTTCAGAAAATTTTAGATTATCAAAATCCTCATTTGAACTTCGATGCAAAAACTAATTAGATAGGCAGAAAGAGCATACCCGAAAATGGTTTACACTATAAGTGTAAACTAATAAACCCAAGGTTGTCCACCAGAAAGCTATACTACATTAAAATTTAAAGAAAACAATGCAAAATATTTTTACTTCACTGTGTAATGTAAATCTTCACCGTGTAACGTAAATCATAGAAAATATATGACGTCACAATCAAATGACGTCGCAGCAGTGTGAGACATATAGAATATCACACTCTAATGTTGATCTCGGACCTGGGATTGGCCCCGAGAGTAGATCTCGGCCCGAGCCCGTAGGGCGAGGGCCGAGATCACTCGAGGGGCAATCCCAGGTCCGAAATCAACATTAGAGTGTGATATTGTTTATATCATATACCTAAAACACAACAAGTTGATAAACATTTTTTTAAAAATTGGGGGGGGGGGGGGGGGGGGGAGGGGGGTATTGACCCAAACATAAATACATGCCTAACATGGTATACTGTACAACGATATTTGACTATTTTATTCCTTCAGTGAGTTTACTCTAATGGTTATGTTTCCAGTACTATTGGCATTATGAAACATGCTAAAATCTGGGTTTTGTAGCTTTATTCCACTGCTGGTCACAATAATTGGATGATTAATCATGGACATCCCCTCATGTGGTCTAGAATCTGAACGTTTCTGAACTGCTTGGCTGAGAAACTTGTCATATCTATCGCTGTGCTGTTCATGTACATGTATATACTATTAAGCAGCTCCTAGGGGCTTGCTAATGAATACTAAAATTGGAAATAAGTGAATTATTTTTATTTCTTTTTCGGATTTACAAAACTCGCCCGTTTTCATTATTTCATATAATTTGTAAGAGTTGTAGAACTTTGTTTACGTGGCGTCATCGTATGAACGGGAATGTTTACAGATCTGATGCTGCTATTTATTTGCTTAGGGAATGTTACCTTATACTGAAGTAAGTTTTTTTTTTACCGTTTCCCATCTGTTTAGCATCTATAAGTCGTTGAAAAACGTCGGAAGATATTGGTTCTGCTTTTCTTGTTTTATTGCCAAGTCCTCGGGATTAAATCGTTTTAATTTTCTACATCAAAATTACCGTAAATTAACATTTTGATCTCCATTAGGACCGGGAATTTCTAATAATGCTTTAGTATCACCCTCCATAATCCTCCTACTGCTTTCTGTCGCCTAGAACGTTGATTGTTTTGAAATGAAGTTAAACGTGTTATTGTTCTAAATAAACAATTGTTACTTGGGTTACCCCCCTTTGCTTAGATACTCGCTACAATTTAGCGCTGTTTTTGAAAACGTTTTTATTTCATTTTTCTGCTTAAATTAAATTTTGTCGTGGAAGAAAGTATTATATTTGAAAAAAATTGTGTCTAACATCATTTTTTCATGTAGTTATGTTAGATTTCAAAAGATTAAAGAAGAAATAGCCATTTGAAATTTGAGGACGAGACAGCCCCTTGACAACGGGCCGAGACAGAGATATCTCGGCCCTTAGGGCGAGACAACCCTACCTACTTGCAGCTGTCTCACCCTAGCCAAGATAGGTGTATCAGGGCTGATACACTACTAGGTATATGATATAGAAAAATCTCACATGGCTGTCTCACATGGGTAAAGTCGATCTCACACTGGTGATAATGTGAGAAAAATGTTTCTGTCTAGACTGCGAATCTTGTCCCCTCAGTGAAATTTCCCTATCCCACACTCGTACTAATGAAGGATTCTATTAATATACTGGTAACAGTGATTTCTTACTTCTGTCTCCAACTTCCTTTATTGTGGCGAATTTTAATATACTTTATTTTTATATTTGTTAGAGTCTCGCGTGCGTTCGAAAAAAAAATGATGACATCAAAGGCAGCTCAAATTCAAATCACTGAATTTTATGTGAAGTTTGGGTTATCACCAATGTAATTCTTCACGAATCGGAACACAATAGAATTCATCGGTATTTGTTTTTAATTGGCATACGCAATATTCCATGTATGTATATTCTCAATATTATGCGTGGTATTAAGTTGGAGCAAAATGTCATTTCATAGGTAGACCCAGGAAAAAACGCAGTGTTTCTGAGACACTAGAAACACAACTTCAAAGGGAAGATAATTATGAAACGGTTACGGTTATCAGTGGTAGGGCATTTGCTTCGTAACCGGGAGGTATAGTGTGTTCGAACCCCGCTCATGACATGCCACGACGAACCTGAGACGTATAGACATACAGTGCTCTTCGACAAAAGTGAGAATCACGGGTCTTTCAGATAGGCACCTGATGCCACCTCGACTGTGTCCAGGGGTCCGTGTTTGCCCTACTCTTTATTTTGTATTCTTTATAGAAATTACGCAAATTCATCACTACTCGATATCTTCAGCTTTTCAGCTTTTCGTGACCTTAAAAAAGGAGGTCCTGTGTCACAACAGATGTTGGCACGTTAAAAAAAGCAAGTGCTAAGCATAGGTTTTATGTGATACTTCACATACAGCTGATGATTTCTCAATTTAAGTGAAAAGTTCTCTCTCTCTCTCCCTCTCCTCTCCTCTCTCTCTCTCTCTCTCTCTCTCTCTCTCTCTCTCTCTCTCTCAATGTATTCACAATTTCACACACACTCTTACTCACCACTATCAGGCTCAGATTTCTCCGCAAAAAAATCGTCAATGTGTTCGGTACTGTACAACTGAACAAAGCTGGTACACCCCAACACTTGGTTTTCGCAATTTAGTGTCATTGTATCCACTTTTGCCCAAAGAAACCCTCTTAAAAGTTGTAAAATACAAAAATCATTCGATAGTTTATACAAGAGAAATAAAACTTAAGACTTGCTAACCAACCCCTGCCCCATGATAAAAGAAACCATTCAAATATAAACTGCATTTTCTCATTATGCAAGTAGATACAATACATACATCGTATATTTATCTCGAATGGAGAAAAACAAAATTTTGACGGAAATCTCAATACTGCGAGTCTCAATATTATATTTGTATATATCTATATGTTCGCTTTCTGTAAACCCCCTTCCCCTGACTGCATTTTATAGTAGTAAATTAAAGAAAGATAGATGAAATGTAATTGTAAGTGATACATTGGATACATGTAATCAACCCACACCATTGACCAATCATATCAAAAGCCCTATTTTTGTGTTTGTCAATATTTTGGAGAAGTCACCCCCCCCCTTCTTTTTTTTTGAAAAACGATCTATGTGCCTATAATCTATTTCAATTTCAATCATTGTAAATTAAAATACATATCGTAATACGAGTAACACAGATGGAGCAAATTATCTTTCAGGCACCTCAATCATACCATTTAAAAATAATTTTAATGAGTAACATATTTTCAGTTCCTTCTAGGACTAATGCAAGTAAAAGGTGCTTTGCAAGAAATGTATATTAATCCCTATCTTAGCTACACAACCTTTTTTTTTTTTGTTTTGTATTGTGTTTTCAAAAATGAAAGTGAATTAGTGTTCCCCAAACAAAGAACTAGTTTTGTAACCACCGAAGACCCCAAGTGCTATATTGTGACACGGGTCATCCGTTGTTAAGGTCATATCTGAGGACCCGTGACATTTACACCTGATGCCGAGCGTTTAACGACTTGGGACTGTCGCGGCCGGGATTCGAACCCCAGGCCTTCCGCATGCGGGGCGAACTCTCTAACCTCTCGGCCACCGCGGCGGTGTATATTTATAGATAGTGTGCGTAAGATTTTATATTCGTGAATAACCATCGTATACTTTCTGACAAATAAATTGTTGTCTTTGAAAAATATAAAATTTTACACTCGCACTAAATACGTCACTGCTGTACGTTTGTATTTGTCGTTTGCTGTTACATGTAATATACCACATGCCGTTTCCCATTTAATCAAATGAATGTGAATGGTAAAAAATAATGCTTGGATCTTCAAGGAATATATTATTTATTAAAAGAATCGTCCATCGTTATATGAACTATTTAAATGTAGTTTGCCTAGTATGTAACATGAATTCTCACGAATCGTCGGTTGGTGCTATTTATACACCGTTCTGTTTACACTATATATTCATAACAAAAATGGCATCCGGTCTGTAAGATAGGCTTAAATGTATCCGGATTTTTATTATTATGATGATTTTAATAAATGTTAAAGTGTTTAAACAAATAACTATATGAGCATATATTATTTGAAAATATATTTACTACTCAAATGATTCTCGTTTCCTCTTCAACCGCCACGATCAACGCAAATTGCGTCACGATGGCAAAGTTAGCATCTTTCAACTGTTATTTTAACCCCTCTCCCATCGTCGCCCGGGATGAAACGAAGAAGAATTGTAAGTCATTTCGTAAATTTTTAATCCATATAAAAATTATTCCGGGCGACGAGGGAAGAGGTGTTCAATTTCACAAGTTTATCAATACAAAAACCATGAAAACACCACAAATAGCCTGAAAGCCCTTACTTTATTTGATTAAGTACTACGCATGCGCGTAGATAAGTTGATTTCCATATGCTTTTGAGAGTTACTATAAGTCACTCTTTTAGGAATTTGACAGGAAAATATCTGCAACGCAAAATAATTTTCCTCCATAAACGCCGGGCAGAATTTGGCCAAAACCGTACCTACTCCTTTGTATTCAAAAGTTCAACTCACATTTCCTCTGCTATTTCACATCGCGATTTATAATAACATTTGTAAGTTTAAACACACGACATACAGTATATGTATTATTTTGTATGTATTTATGTATTCCACGTGTGCTTAAATATAACCCCCACCTGTGCATGTAATTGTAAACGGATGTCATGTAAATGTATACCACATTTGTAAACATGGGCTCTCACAACTCTTTTGTTAAGAAAATATTGTCATGAAAATAACCGTTACGAAAATAACATACATTGAACTACATGTATAAAAGTAATGAAAAACAAGTATCTGTATAGATCTACTATCTAGGAGCATGGGGAAACCGGATAGAAAGTGGAAGTTGCCGGGGGGGGGGGGGGGGGGGGGCATGTGTTGAACTATAATTCCTTAGACTATAGTATACATATACTATTACTTTGAAATTTCAGTGACTTAAAACATAAATGATATCAAACCTGAGGTTTTGTGTTTCACACAAACATGTAGGTTGCCAAAACCTTTTTAAAAATGATGAAAATTAATTACAAGTGTGCATATGCCCTCTCATAGGCAAATGTATGCATTGTATGTATATATGTATACTACACGTATGTCCTTCTCTTGACCCACATTTTGTAAATAAAACAGATATGATGAGTCTATGGCAATTTATGAAAACATGTCATCTCATATTGCAATTTATAATTTTGAAACATCAGTATTTAAATTTTTACTGAATATGTGTTGAGACACAATTTTAAAATTCACATTGTCTGACGCAGTCTAATTACTCAATGGTATAATATAGACCTAACTGTGCAAATATCAATTATGATGATCTTTTTTCTAGGCATCAGCCTGAGGACCAATGGAGGTTAGATAGGACCAGTGCTGGTTGAAGTGGGTTTCGAGTCAACAAGTTTAACAGCAAGAGATCGAGGTACTATATTTTCTTTAGATACACATCAGACAGCATTTGTAAAGACAATTCTGAGTATATCAGATATTCATCTTTTTTGCTTTATTTAAATATATTTATCTATATTTTGAACAGGTACTCCATTTACAGTGATGATGACATATACCCTAGAAATTTTATGAGCAGAATTTTGTTGTTGTCAGAAAATGTATGCCTGATAGCACAGGGGCTAAGCCCGTTTTGAGCCCGAACTCTGTGATACCATAAATATAGAAAGGGGTCTAACTCTGACTCAGATAAAAAATTACCCACTCGCTTCAAATGCCTAAGAAATCAGAAACTAGATGTGATATGCATAATTTGCCGGTCTCCTTGAATAGATTAATGTTTGAACTACTTGCATGGGAAATTTCAAGTCACGGGTTCTTCAAATGACAGAGATATACGTCATCATTCTCTCGATTTCACGTGTTTATTTTTACATTTACCGGTCCAGGTCATCGGGTGGATTCTCGCCTATGACAGCAGCGAAATTCAGACTAGTGTGGAAGATTTTGGACTCATCAATTAAAAATTCACATGAAATGTACGCTTCTTACTTCCTCATACTTTAATAAAGTTCTCTATGTTCGCCATATCTGGGTCGCTTAATTTACAAAACATCAACTCCTGACTCCATCTGCCATTTTGAGAAACACACTAAAGACCCGAAATACCTAAAACTTTAAAGAAGGGGGAAATGGGTAAAAATAATCTAAATGAAATGAAATAAACAAAAATTAAAAATTAAGGAAACCAAAACTTAATGTTTAATTTCCTTCTCTAGGTGCAATATCACAAGAATAATGTTTTGATCAATTTTAAGGCATTTTAGATTTTAAGTATATCGGGTATTTAGTGATCTCATTAAAATGGCAGATCTTGTCAACAGTTGATGCTGCTGAGGAAAAAATGAGTCGTGTAACGTCTACACGAAGAACATTATTAAAGTATGAGGAAGTAAGTAGTGTATATTTCATGTGAAATTTTAATTGATGAGTCCGAAATCTTCCACACTAGTCTGAATTTCGCTGCTGTTATAGGCGAGAATCTACCCGATGACCTGGACCGGTAATTGTCCTAGTAAAAATAAACACGTGAAATCGAGAGAATGATGACGTATATCTCTGTCATTTGAAGAACCCGTGACTTGAAATTTCGCATGCAAGTAGTTCAAACATTAATCTATTCAAGGAGACCGGCAAATTACGCATATCACATCTAGTTTCTGATTTCTTAGGCATTTGAAGCGAGTGGGTAATTTTTTATCTGAGTCAGAGTTAGACCCCTTTCTATATTTATGGTATCACAGAGTTCGGGCTCAGAACGGGCTTAGTCCCTGCGCCTGATAGTGTTTGATAAACGTCATATTTAGGGTAAATCTGGCCAATTGCCAAGTCGAACATTCCAATGTTTTCCTTAGATGCATTTTAAATTTATAATTAATGTTGATTTTGTATCTGTTTGTGTTTAATTTACATAACTATATATGACAAACAATATTTCTGATGTCAATAAAAATTTTATTGGCTTCTGTGTTAATTTGCTCAATTTTGACATTTTTTTGCATTTTGGGCTGCAAAAGAAGGGATTTCAATTTCGCTTTCCTCGAAAATTAACCTGATTACGTTTGTCGATTTTTTGATATGTTTTAGGATAAAGTCCAAATATTATGATAAATAAAATTGAAAAAAAATTCAGTGAATGGTTTTTTGGGGGGCTAGCTATCAGTAGCTACCTTAAATGATTGGTTAGATGTCATTTAAATTATCCGCCGCCGACTGTAGGGAGATATTCTTGTTCTTCTATTTCCATCCATTATTTTCTCAAGATCTCTAGTGAAAGTGCGTCAGTAAGCGGTGAAAAAACTACTGAAGTGATTTGTGTATATTCTGAATACACGATGGACAGGGCTTTCTTGTCAATCATAACATCACGTGATTCATTCACGCTTGGATAAACAGAGTAGTCCTGGGGACTGCTGGGACTGTTTTCTAGAGCAGTCCCAGAGCGGCCCCACTTTTTTGAGAGAGCAGTCCCAGAGCGGCCCCACTTTTTTGAGAGCAGTCCCAGAGCGGCCCCACTTTTTTGAGAGAGCAGTCCCAGAGCAGCCCCACTTTTTTGAGAGAGAAGTCCCCGGGATTGCTTTCTGGGACTGCTTGGGTGTCAGGTTGGGTCTGGTTGGTACTGTATATCCTTACTTAGGAAATCAAAGGTGCCGAAAAACAATCTGATATACAAATAGCAATCTTACTACAAACTTCAAAACCCCCTTTGGTGGATTTCAAATGGTACATTTGAGATACATCAATGAAAAAATTCCAACTTATATCTAAATGTCGTTTAAGATTTTAACATTTTATGGGAAATGGGTAAGAAAACATTCTTTCCTATATGAATACCTGAACATATAGGAAACAATTAGATACTTTGATACATGCCCTCATGCTCAATATTTGAGCACGAGGGCATGTACCAGATTTATGAAATTCATAGATCCTGTGTCAAGGCTTTACGCTCCAGAGCCGGTTCTTTGAATCATTTTGTGAAAATAAATGTTTCAAAATCCAATCCGCTTCTCCTCAAGCGGACATCTAGGTGGGTAGCTATTTTGAGAATAAAACTCTCTCAAAACTACATGTAGGTCAGAGGTTCAGGCTCTGGAATATTATTATAGGGATTTGTAATCAGTGAAAATCTTATCTGTTGTATATCAAACACACGAATTGGGTGTGTATTGATTTACAAGGTGACCTCTAACTAAGTATGAAGCGCATGACCCCTAGACGGGGGAAAGGGATCACATGGTGAAAATACATCATCTTATTCTCCAACTCCGAACATTTAGTACACTGGGTCCTTAGTTATAATGAACATGGAGACAAAATTAGATGGTTAACACTAAAGAATTATTCAAAGGATTAAAGAAAGTTTTTTCAGTTCAAGAAAATTATGTCATGTTTATCTTGCTTCTGTAGATTGACGTGAACCAAGTGCATGTATTAACTTCACTATTAATACATGTATTATTCAATGTTATGGTTAGTAGTGCCTGGTATTTACTAGTAATTACATAATGGTGTTGGATCCTGCATGTGTTACATTACAAAGCAATGTGACCTGATTTAAAACGCTGGTACATGTATTAGTCAATGTTAACCAGAATAGCCTGACATTTACAAACAAGAGACCCATGGGCCACATCGCTCACCTGAGTCACATTGGCTCATATCTTCTTTGTAAACTTCTTTGGCCCAATGGTTCTCAAGAAGATTTTTAAAAAAAATCTATTTATTGGTATGTAAAACTTTGATCCCCTATTGTGGCCTCATCTTAGCCCCAGGGTTCTTGGGTTTAACAAATATGAATCTGCACTCTGTCAGGAAGATTCCTGGTAAATCTCAGCTTTTCTGGCTCAGCGGTTCTTGAGAAGACTTTTAAAAATTTTCCCTATATATTTGTATGTGAAACTTTGATCCCTTATTGTGGCCCAATCATACCCGCGGGGACCATTATTTTTAACAAACTTGAATCTGCACTATGTCAGGAAGCTGTCATGTAAATATCAGCTTTTCTAGTTCAGTAGTTCTTGAGAAAAAGATTTTTCCTATATATTTGTATATAAAACTTTGATCCCCTATTGTGGCTTCATCTTACCCCCAGGGGGACTTGATTTTAACAAACTTGAATCTGCACTATGTCAGAAAGCTCTCAGCTTTTCTGGCTCAGTGGTTCTTGAGAAGATTTTTAAATGACCCCACCCTATTTTTGTGATTATCTCTCCTTTGAAGGGGGCGTGGCCCTTCATTTGAACAAATGTGAAAGACGTTTACCCAAGGATGCTTTTGGCCAAGTTTGATTATAATTGGCCCATTGGTTCTGGAGAAGACGTCGAAAATGTAAAAAGTTTACAGACGGACAGACGACGGACAACTGGTGATCAGAAAAGCTCACTTGAGCTTTCAGCTCAGGTGAGCTAATTTCATGTTTTATGCATTGATAATGTGGAGAAATGCATTTGAGTCATTATTAAAATCTGTCGTAATTCATTTCCCTAACACTTGAAATGAATTTTGAATAGCAAAATTTCCTAAGCTTTCACATGAAATTAGTATTTGTACCATGCCTTTTAAATCTATTCAAAAAAGTCCCGGCCAATAACATAGACTGACATACACCCTTATAACTTTTGAAAACATTGATATTTGATGTCCCCAGTCATGAAATGGGCTAATTTGAGTGTCTTAGTGCATTTGTCATTTACTATATCTATATGTTACAAAATTGTGAAAGTGTTATTGGATTGTCACTAAGATTATAGTGTCTTCCTGTTACTCAAACATACGTGTAAACACAGGGAATTGAAATATGATGCATGGTCCAAATGTTATTCCAAAACTTATATTATTCCCTGGCCCACGTCTTATTTTCACTGTATCATACAACATGTGGTTCTAAATGTAAATAAAGGGAAAATATTCCAAAGTATGGAGCATGTGTAGGAGTAGGAAATAATATTCAATATACAAGTGTTTTCTGTTACAGTGAAAATTACATGGCTGCTTACATTCTGTCACATTAAGTAATGTTCATAGGCATACATTGTTGTTAAAAGTCTTTTCTAACTTATTTTTACATTATATTTTTCTATTAATACCAATATAATTTGCAAAAGTTTTATGACTTTTTTTTTTTTTTTTTTTTATACAATCTAATTAAAATCATATCCTAGTATACGCTCACAATAGGATCTGACATAACCCCATAGGGGGTCATGTCCGCATGACCTTTCGCTTGGAATATTCATGAGAGCTATCAGCCAGTCGGATTGCGCCATACAGACAACGATGGCTATTTAGGCGTTTTCTGGCAATTCGTAAACAAATTGCTGTAATCTCTCTCCCACGAAGTTTATTCCACACTGTAAAATTGTATATTCTCGCATGACGAATTTTAAACTTTCGCAATAATGCTTAATTTATTCCGTTCATACAAACAACAAAACGTACGATATGAAATACATCCAAATTAAATTAATTGTGAATTCCGATTTATGTATGAATAGGGATGGGTACGATTTGAATAGTTTTCAAGATGGTTTAAACCAAACAATCGCAACCATTTTCCTTGAATTGTGAGCACCGACGATTTTAAAGCCGACGCACTGATTGACTGACATTAAGTTCATCTGAACATGACACCTAATCGGGTTATGTCAGATCTACGCAGAGTATACGGCGCGGATCTAAGAAGTTTGATTTTAATTAGATTGTATTTTTTAATAATGACTTTTATCGATTTGTAACAGAAAGGATATAGATGTACTATGGTGAGTGGTGTCTTTTTATATCATGTGTGTTTTTAAAATTCCTTTAAAATAATGATTAAAAAAATAACAAGATTTAGGAAAATTAAGAATTATTGATTTTCTGAAGATTAATATGTTTTCCCCCCAGGGTAAATTAAAAATTCCGAAATCTTATTGCAAATCTACAGGTCACCACCTATCATATTCCAAAATATTTAAATTAAAAGATGAGTTTGATGAAGAAAGTGTGACAGACAAACGGACCGGACTAACAACAATGTGCCTTAACTTTCTATAGAAAGTGCGTGTATAAATATGTTATGAGTATAGATATGTCATAAGTTATGAACAAGGATAAGGTTTATGTAGACAGGACAAAAATGACCCCCTCCCTCCTGTCTTTTCTCACGGGACATAAAAATTGCATCAACATAACTTAGGAACATGTGTATTTTGATTTGATTTAGTGTGGACCTGCTACTCTTGAAAACATTTAATTTCCTGTATATTCCCATATCAGACGTTGATCTTCTGTTATAGACCCACTCTATCTCTGGGGTCCTTGAATTGAACAAACTTGAATTTGCACTGCCTATATATGCTTGTATATCATTTAAATATGACTCATCGTGGTCCCGCTGTTCTTGGGAAGAAGATATTCAAAGACGTTTCCCTTTACATCCCAATGTAAAACTTTGATACCCTATTGTGGCTTCAACCTGCTCTCGGCGTTCATGATTTGAACAGACTTCAATCTAAACTACCTGACAATGCTTGCATATCAATATGACTAATCATGACCCTTACTGTCCCGCTCCGGCTCGAGAATTTTCCACTCATATGGAGACGTCACCATTGCCGGTGAAGGGCTGCAAATGTTAGGAGGGATCTTTATCGTGCCACATATCCTGTGACACGGGACCTCGGATTTTGCAGTTTCATCTGAAAGACCGCCCCATTAAGTCACCTCTTACGACAAGCAAAGGCTACTGAGGACATATTTCTAACCTGGATCTCCACGGGACTTGTATGTTATATATGTAATGCTTTTAAATCTATTATCCGTATTGAACAAACGGATAAAAACGGTATCCACTAAATAATGAAAGTCACCATTTTCATTGTCTGTCACACAAATATTTCACTTCAAACATTAAGTCCCGATGTGTGGCACGATAAATAACTCTCCAAAAAATTCTCGAGAGGGATATTAAACAGTATACAATTCAAGTGAATCAAACATTAGGCATACACGTTTCCTCATGTCGAACTCCAATCCAAACTTCTACTCTATGCCTCTAGTCTCTTAACTTATTTATAAGAAATAACGAACACATGTATCTGAATATAGGGTGTAAATTGATTGCGAGAAATCCTATTCAAAAATATTGTTCCAAAATCTATCTCTAATCCA
This sequence comes from Ostrea edulis, assembly GCF_947568905.1. Taxonomy (NCBI): domain Eukaryota; kingdom Metazoa; phylum Mollusca; class Bivalvia; order Ostreida; family Ostreidae; genus Ostrea; species Ostrea edulis. The sequence continues at coordinate 56,488,595 of NC_079166.1, read as the reverse complement.
TAAGTACATAGTGCCTAACCACGCCCATTTACAAAATTCTGAACCTCACGCTTCATACATGTATATACATGTACGTGTAGGACATTTGATCCTCTTTAACCAATGAAACATAATTCGTATTATAAAAAAAATAATAAAACCCATCAAGCTTTAGAAATATAAATTAATTTTCAGATACTCACACTTCCGGTGAAATTCCAGACAATACAATCGCATGAAACACAGGGCGTCTGTCAGCATACAGCCACAACGCATTAGATGTAATTCACAAGGCCGACTGCATCATATCTCATGCACATACATGCATGAGCTTACCGAATGAATTCATTAAGTGGAGTGGAGATTAAAGTATAGGATGTACTTCTGGGAGTTGAATTTTTTCAAACATTCAAATAGGAAAATAATATACCATAAATCTATCAAAAGAATTCCGCTGGGGTGTTTTTTTTTGTTTTTTTTTTTTGTGGTATTTTTTGTTTTTTTTGTTTTGTTCTTTGGGTTTTGTTTTGTTTTTTGTCAATTGGATATTGATTTATTTTCACTAAATGCTCAGTTAACATTGGTTCAAAGAATTGATGTATTCATTTATTTACTGTATGCAGGGACCCAGGCGTGTTATGGAGTATGTTTTAACCTTCAACCCCTCTAATCAACAATGGACTCGTCCATATGATGCAGTGTGCGATGCTCGTTTGTAAATCTCATGTGAATGCATCTTTTCCTAGCATTTTAAATCAAAGTACTGAAAGCCGGGCTTGCCTCCGTGGCCGAGTACTAACTTATTCACATGCAGCTGTCCACATTCACTATTTACAACCCTTCACAGGTCGTCAGGTGTGAATATTCACAGGAACCGGTATTTTTGTCTGTAATAATAATGTACACTGTACAAATCAATGAGTGTCTACACATGAGAAATAGGTAAGTATAATTTAGTACCGTCCAATTTTATACTGATATTTTTGTGATAGGGTTATATGTATACGCTTAAAATTGCATGGGAAAGAGTTTAGTAATGCAGAGCTCTAATATCCTATATTATTTCTCATGTTGTTTAGAGGTTTATTCACAAACACATAGGCCTACATATAGGAGCTTATAATTACTACATACATTTAAAAGTTAATGTCATACCTTGGCTTGTAAGTACATTTTGAAGAATCATGACAAACAACACTTTTTAAGATACAATTTTTTGTTTTATTGTTATATTCATGGGATAAAAATCCCCATCCTGTGTTTTATTTGGGATATTTATTCCCATTCATGCCCAAATAGGATATTTACTGCCATTTCATGTTCATTATGGCACATTTCCTCCTATGGGACATTGTATCCCATATTAAGTTTAAATATGGGAGTTAAAATCCTATGGGAGAAATTATATTTTTTCTCCCATGGGATTTTTGGTGGGAGTGAAAATCCCCCCTAGTGGGAGTGAAAATCCCACCAAAATCCCATGGGATTTTTTTTATTTCAGGTGAAATATCTTAA